>NW_023505107.1:0-170000 GCF_004664715.2 Peromyscus leucopus | reverse complement strand
ATGTTGTCAGTAGGGAGAATTTCACTTCTTCCTTTTCTGTTAAGGTGCTTTTGACCTCTTTCTCTTGCCCAAATTGCCCTGGCAAATTTTTACTGTGACAATAACTCCTAAGAGTAGGAACTCTTGTCTCCTTTCTGTTCTTAGGGAAGTCTTCACCACTGAGTACCCCATCAGCTGTGAGCTTGGCATGCATAATTTTTTCTTAGGTTGAAGTACAATCCTTCTGGACCTAATTTGTTCAGTTTTACTCACAAAAGGACCTTGAGTTTTGTCACTTGTTCCTGAATCTAATGATAGGATTATAACATGTTCTGGTTTGACTCTGAAATGTCCCTCACAGGCTTTTGAAGGTTTGATATGCAAGTGGTCTTATTTGGAGATGTTGTGCAAAGTCTGGGAGGTAAAGACCTAGTTGGAGGAAGTAGGTCACCAGAGGGAGATCCTTGGGGATACAGGTCCTCTGTCACTTCTGGTCTCATCCCACTTCCTGCCAGGCTGTAACATGAACAGCTGCCTCCTCCATCTGCTCCTACCACTATGATGTTCTCTGGCTCCCAGTGCCAAGCAACTGTGGCCTGACACCTATGAAACTGTGAGCCAGAATAAACTTTTTCTTCCTTGTTTCTGTCAGGCATTTTTGTTAGAGCAATGCAAATGTAACTAATATGTATTGTTGTTTGAATCTTAGACGGTCTTTGAATAAAAAACCAAACAAACAAACAAACAAAAAAACCAGAGCCAGATATCAGGGTGAAAACTGAAAGATCAGGGAAGCAGAATGGTCAGCCACTAGCTCTTACCTCTACAACATCCTCAGCCTAAAGAGAGTGAGTTCCTGTTTCCTCATGCCTTATATGCCTTTTTCTGCCCTGCCATATTACTTCCTGGGATTCAAGGCGTGTGCGCTTCCCAAGCAAAGGCCTGAGATCTCAAGTGCTGGGATTTAAGGTGTGTGCCACCACTGCTTGACCTCTATGTCTAATCTAGTGACTAGCTCTGTCCTCTGATCCGCAGACAAGTTTATTAGGGTACACAATATATCACCACAACGTATGACATGTACATCCTTCATACTATAAATGTGATGCATTATAGTTGAACTGTCCTTGTATCTGAGGGACAAATCTCACTTTGTCTTAGTGATGATCCTTTTATTGGGGTGCCAAATTTGGTTTGCTAATATTTTGTTGAAGACATATATACATATATACTATATGTAGTAGTCAAGGTTCTTCGATATTGGCCTCTAATTTTCATTTCTTGTAGCATCCATATCTGGCTTTAGGATCAAGATAATGCTGAACTCACAAAATGAATTCAGAAGAATTTTCTCCACTGTAGGGTTTTTTCCAACTCTTTGTTTGGTTTTGTTTTTAAGACAGGGTCTTTCATTAAAGCTGGAACTCACTGCAGCAGCCAGTCAGCAAGCCCTCAGGGATTCTCCTGCCTCTGCCCACCCAACGCTGGTGTCACGAGTGTGCTCTGACATGCCAGCTTTTTATATGGTGTCTTAGTTAGGTTTTTATTGCTGTGAAGAGACACCATGACCACGGCAATTCTTATGAAGAAAACATTTAATTGGAATGGCTCACTTGCAGTTTCAGAGGTTCAGTCCATTCTCATCATGGCAGGGAGCATGGTGGCATACAGGCAGATGTGGTGCTGGAGCTGAATTTTTGACACCTTGAAGACAACAGGAAGTCAACTGACTGTCACACTGAGGGAAGCTTGAACAAAAGACCTCCAAGCCCACCCCACAGTGACACACTTCCTCCAACAAGGCCACACCTCCCAATAGTGCCACTCCCTCTGGGGGCCATTTTCTTTCAAAACACCACATATGGGTACTAAAGATCTGAAACCTGATCCTCACATTTGCATGGCAAGCACTTGACCAACTAAGCCAGCTCCCCGCCCCACTTCCGATTTTATCTCTTCTTAGCCAATAAAGCTGAGAGATTGTATACTGGTTAGTTTTTCTCACCTTGACCCAAACACCATCAAAGCAGCCTATGGGTATGTTTGTGTGGCATTTTCTTGGTTGCTGGTTGATGTGAGAAGACCCAGTCACTAAGGGTTGTCCCATCCCTGAATAGGTGGGTCTGGGCAGTATAAGAAAGGCAGATGAGCCAGACGGTGGTGGTGGTGGTGGCGGTGGCAGCAGCAGTGGCGGCGGCGGAGGCGGCTTATGACTTTAATCCCAGCACTTGGGAGGCAGAGGCAGGAGAATCTCTGTGAGTTCGAGGCCAGCCTGGTTTACAGACCGAGTTCTAGAACAACCAAGGCTGTTACACAGAGAAATATTGTCTTGAAAAGACAAAAACCGAAAACAAACAAAATGGCAGGTGAGCAAGCCAGGAAAAGCAAGCCAGTGAGCAGCTCTCCTCCATGATCTGTTTCCATTCCTGCCTCCAGATCCCTGTCTTGAGTTTCTGCCTGACTTCCCCAGTGACAGACTATAACCTAAAAGCTAAAAATAACATCATCATTCCCTAAGTTGATTTTGGTCAGTGTTTTAGTACAGCAATAAAAACCAAACTAGAACAGTTTGCCAATCTTGTCTCTTGTCAAAGAAAATCAAATTCAGTCTTTTTGATACTTTTCTCCATTATATTCAATACTCTATTATTTCTGTCCTGATCTTTGCTATTTTTTTTTCTGCTCACCCTTTTGGGTTTTGTTTGCTATTTTTCTACTTTCTTGAGAGATAAGACGTTGCTGTTCTTGTTCTTTTTGAATAATCATTTAGTTATTGAATTATTTATTTATTTATAATTGCTATTAACTTCCCTCATGAATTTGGTATGCTGTGTTTCCATTTCTGTTTGTCTCAGGACATTTTCTGATTTCCCGTTCAGCATCTTCTTTGACTCATGTTCACAAAGCATATTGCTTAATTTCCATGTATTATGAATTTTCTGACAGGCTTCCTATTGCTTTCCAGCTTAATACCATTGTGACAGGGAATGATACTTGACATGATTCAGCCCTCTTAAAAAAGCCCTCTTCAGGCCTTATTTTGAAGCTTAATCTATCTCAGAGAATGGACTGTGCTAGAAAAGAATGTGTATTCTGCTTCTATTTTATGGGATGTTTTCTGTGTCTCACGGTTCTGCTCACTCTAAAGCCTGATTCTAACCCAATGTTTCTTTACTAACTTTCTACCTGAACTGAATGATGTGACCATTGTTGACAGTGGGACACTGAGGTACCCTAGCTCTGTTGTATCAGAACCTACATCTCCAGATCATGTAATATTCTTTTTATGTCTAGCTGTGTCTGTGTTGGGTATATGTATAATTTTAATAGCTTCTTGATAATTCACATCCTTTATTATTATATAATGACATTCCTTATCTATTTTTTACAGTTTTTTATGTGCATATGTGTGCATCTGTTTAAGTGTATGCCCTGTGTATAGTTTTCTGCAGAGGCCAGATGGTGTCAGAACCCATCAAATGAGAATTACAGGTGGTTGTGAATCATCCTATGTAGGTGCTGAGAACTGAACTCCATCCTCTGGAGAGCAGCAAGTGCTCCTAACAACTGACCCAGCCGCCACCCCCAGCCCCGCTTTTACAGTCTTTTACTTAAAACCCATTTAACCAATATAAACACAGCTACAATTCTCTCCACTCCCCCTTTGCTCTCTCCATTTGAACTTTAATGTTTGAAATACTTTTGCTCTTTTCACTTTCCACACATACGTGTCTCCATTTCTTTAGCTTTATTTCCTTCCTTGGGTGTTACAATTCCATGACTCTGCAATCTTCTATCTTACATTGGTGCCTGGGCATTTCAGGAGGGAGTCCTTGCTTCTAGGCTTTACTGGTATTTTTGCAGGGATGGATCTATACTGTTTAGCCTGAGTTTTCAGATGGCCAGCTGGGTGGGACAGGGAATGCTTACTATCAAGTTCTCTAACTAGGCCTGACCTTCGCTCTGGAGTCAAATGGAACCAATAACTGGGCTGTGTTCTCCAGTGAGACTGTGCTGGACTCTAAGTCAGACAGAATTGCTAGCTAGGCACTGTAATTATTGCTAATCATTCAGGATCACAGACTGGATTCTCTACTAGGCCGTACAATTAGCATTCTGTAGGTGAATAAGGCTGCCAAGTAGGGTCTCAGCTTAGGTAGAACCACAGCTTGGAATGGGTGGATCCAGAGCTATGCTGCATAAAAACGCATGGTGGAGGCTCGTCTCCTCACCTGGGAGGACTCTAGACCTTTCATCTGGTTTCTACAAGTGACCAGCGTGGCTTTGTGGGTGGGCCATGCTGCTGGCTGGTCCCTCTGACCCAGTACCAGTGTGGGCAGGAGCACAGAGCTGCCTCTGTGTCCCTCAGGTTCTCCTCTTTCTTCTGCCTGACCCGGGAGGCTCGCCCAGCAATTACCCAGTGTTTCCCTTGAGGGGAGACAGGAATGCACTTCCTGGTAGCATCTTGAAATGCTAAGGAAGCTAGTAGCTGTCTACTGGGCTTTTTTCTCAATGTGGAAATTGTAGGGTCCCACATCTCTGTGGGGGAGAAGCGGGAGGTCAGAGGTCAGAGAGGGGGCCATGAGATCTGAGACATTCTTCTTACCCTTCCATGTGAGTCTTTTGTTTTGGATGATTTTAGGTTGTCTGGGCCATGCAGATTTCTCAGATTTGTTCTCAAGATTGGGCTTTTCACAAAAGTGTTCTTGTCCACAAGAATTTGATGGAATTCATACTTTTCACAGCGGGAAAGGTGGAGGCACGAAGCCTCTACTCTGCGATCTTGCTGACGTTACTCCCTCCTTCCTCCCAGTAATCTCTGTAAAAACTTATAATTTCCCCCCCCAGCCTGCTAACATCAAATTAAGCTGAACATCACAAAATTCCTTATAACCACAACTTAGAACTACCTCCAGAGAATCTGGGAAGACTAATAAATGAAGTAAAAGATGCATAAAAATCAGGGGGCAGGATGCTGGTTTGATCAGGGGTACCAAACAAGCTAAACTAAACTGGAACTGGCAGCTTCTGAATTGTAGCATGATTACCATGCTACACAGTTTCTCTCTTCACTGACCATCGGAAAGATGACAGGCCAATAGTGGTTACTGAGTACCTACTATGTGTCACACAAGCCAATGGTGGTTACTGAATGCCTACTATGTGTCACACAAGCCAATGGTGGTTACTGAGTGCCTACTATGTGTCACACAGGCCAATAGTGGTTACTGAGTACCTACTATGTGTCACACAAGCCAATGGTGGTTACTGAGTACATACTGTGTCACACAAGCCAATGGTGGTTACTGAGTGCCTACTATGTGTCACACAAGCCAATAGTGGTTACTGTGTGCCTACTATGTGTCACACAAGCCAATGGTGGTTACTGAGTGCCTACTATGTGTCACACACTACGCTAGAGGTTAGGCTAAGGCAAAGTCTACTTCTAAAGAGTCTAGCTTAAAGGACAATTACAGGAATGCTAGAGCGGAGTTCCAGAATATTCTGTGAGGCAGAGGAATGAACTGACTCTATTAGTGACGCTGAGAAAGCTTCCTGAGGCTTGAACTCAGACCTTCGTGTACATGAGGCAAGTGTCCTACCACTGACCTACATCCCCAACCCCATAAAGATGCTGATCCATCAGGGGCCAGCAGAATGAGCAGAAATGCCTGCAAAGTCCTCCAGGCTGGTTTTTTGTTTGTTTGTTTTAAGGTTGTTTTTTTTCCCCTTACTCATATAAAATTCTTGTTATACTATTATGGTGATGTTTATATATATCCTTATCTAAAAACAAAGCAGAATCAAATCAATGCCAAAAAAGGCACTAAATATTCTGAAGGCTACCCAGAGAATAACAGGCGTAAGTATGTAGTTTGAGACATTTATGGACATTCTTTATCTTGCACTTTGGACAGGAACATCAAGTATTAAGAAAATAATCTATTGTTGGCCCTGGTTTATTTGGTAATAGCTGGGATTTTTTTCTTTTTGCTCTGTTTTCTACCAAGTAAGAGAATTAAACTGAACAAAAGATTAGGCTGATCCACAAATGTGTCTGATTGCAGAGACAGAAATGATCAGTAAGTAGTCTAGGCTTCTTGATTTTAGGTCAGTATGCTCTACCACTGTTCTTAACATAGTTAAAAAAGGTTTCTACAATGTTCCCTGGCAGTGTGTCTTCTGTCATCCTTGGTCTTAGATCTCATCTATTACATGAAACATAGTACCTTAATGTGGAATTACTAGTTAAAACAAGCTGGAACCTCGAAAGACTGTGATGGGATTTCTCAAAAGTTTGACTTGTTCTGAAGAAGCAGTTTGTCACCACAAAGTCTATAAACTAATGTGGCCCCCCAAATATATAACTCCACCTCCAAATGATTTGTCAAATGATTGCAAAGATATCCTGCCATTTGATTTCCAGACTGACCATATACTGCTGTAATGAACTCAATTTTCTTCTGCCATTTTAGCAGGAAAAGAGCACAATCAAGACAAGAAGAAGAGCTGGGCATGGTGGCATATGCCTTAAATCCCAGCACTTGGGAGGCAGAGGCAGGCAGATCTCTGTGAGTTTGAGGCCAGCCTGGTCTACAAAACAAGTTCTAGGATAGTCACGGCTGCTACGTAAGAGAAATCCTGTCTAAAAAAAAAAAAGAAGAAGAAGAAGAAGAAGGAAGGAAAAAGAAAAGAAGTCTCTGGAAGAGCTGGTTCTCTTCTTGTGCCCTCAGACTTCCTCACTAAGGTCTTAGGAGCAAATGCCTTTGTCCACTTTCTCTGCTTCCTCACACTCCAAATTAGTCAAGCAAGCTCACTGCTTGTATATTTGTGTAACAAACACCGTCACGCGGTTTTGTTAAAAGCATGTGTGGTGTTCAATAAATATGGCTTTCATTTCAATTCCACCCTAATGGCTTTCTTACGACTTAGTTCTTGCACTAATTCCTTTAAACATTCCAATCCCCTCCCAACGCCCTCCAAGAGGATGGGTCTTGGTATGCTAGTGTCCTGTTGCTGAGATGTAGGATGAACTCTGTAGGTCCTTAGAAGTATTTTCACAGTGTCATTTGGCCACAAAAGGGGAACAGAACAATCTTGAACTTGCATTAGTCCTGAAACTTCCCAGAACTCCTTCTAGCTTTCCCAGTTATAACCAAGCAGTTCACCAAACTCTCAAGGCAGCGTACGATAAGTGTTTGACTGGAGCCAACTGAGTCATGGATTTTGTGACCTGTGGGACACAAAGGGAGGATTTTAATTCATCTAAATAAAAAGCTAATGGTATATGATTGCCTAAGAACTGGATGAAAGATTGGAATGGAGCCAACATAACTGTGTTAGGGACCATGAGAACCCACCACTAACACATCTGTCCCTGGAAGTGCAACCATCTCTAACTTAATTATTTCCTAGGAGCCCCAAAGCCAGAGCATCCCCTCACACCAAGATAAACCCATCCTGACCAAGTCCTTGGCAACCAACATAAAGCTTGCCACATTAAGTGACATTTCAGTACAGTGTTCCTGGTGATAATGTCGTCCTGGGACCTTAGGGAGACTGTGGTAGGGGAAGCCAGGGGCTTCTAGTCTAGAAACATGCACTGGCCTATTGCCACATCCCATAATGCTCTTGCACGCTCCTCAAGTCTGTCTCCACAGCCTCTAGGAATGGCTTCAGGATGAACAGCCTGCCTTGGTCTCTCTGGAAAGCACACAGTCCTTGATTAAGATTCAACTCTCCCTTCCCTGCATTCTCTCAGGCAGGGGTTATATATTCCTCCACTGGACGGAGCCATGTCTTCTGCGATACCATTCATGGGCCCTGCTAACTCCACCTGTGTGTGAAATGGTGCAACACCATCTCCCAGACTTCAGGCACACCTCCCCTCTCTTGCAGTTTCTCCTTCCATTCTTCTCAGACTCTTCCTAGAATCCTCCCCTTTTCTTATCACCCTCTCAAATATGACATCAATCTCAGAACCTACTCTTTCTTGCCTTTTCTCCTTGGAAATTCTTATCTTACTCCACCGCATAAATTATTATCTAGTTGTTGATGAATCTCATATTTCTAAAAGTCTGCAAGACATTCTTTTGGTATTCCAAGAGCTCTCATATATGTCTATGGAAAGCTCAAAGCCAAAATAAAAAAGTACAGAGAACACCAAAAGGTTGATTTTCTCTAATCAATAAAAATGGCCAGTAAATACCCAAGAAATATGTTCATAATGCACACTCATTAAATGAGCAGTCGTTCCAATGGTAAGATTAACATGGCTGATGATGCCATGATTAACAGGTTGGTGATGCCCAGTGGGTGGAAGTATAAAGCCAACATCTTCATTGACTCTTAGAAGCTCACATAAGCACAGCAGTTTGGAACATAAATGAACAAGATCTATTGGACAAATGTTGGTTTTTTCCTCTTATTCAAAACTTTCTTCTAGGAATCAAGTCTGTCTACCCTGTTGTAGCTGGAGGTCTTCTCTCCTGGTTCCCCAAGCCCCGCAGTCCCACAATCCACATATAAAATAATCACTCAGACGCTTATATCACTTATAAACTGTATGGCCGTGGCAGGCTTCTTGCTAACTGTTCTTATATCTTAAATTAACCCATTTTTATAAATCTATACCTTGCCACATGGCTGGTGGCTTACCAGCGTCTTCACATGCTGCTTCTCTTGGCGGTGGCTGCAGTGTCTCTCCCCTCAGCCTTCCGCTTCCCAGAATTCTCCTCTCTCCTTGTCCCACCTACTTCCTGCCTGGTCACTGGCCATCAGTGTTTTATTTATATAGAATGATATCCACAGCACCCTGTTTTACACATACACAGTGTATACCATGGGTCCCTCAAACTCAACATGTTTGTCAAGGAACTCAGTTTCTTCTTTCCAAATCTGGATTTTCTATCTCAAAAATGCATTATCATCCATCTTCTCGATGCTAAAATTAAAGTGTACTTTCAGTCTTGATTCCTTTCACCTAACCTGATAGTAAAGCCAAATCTCACTTTGGAGAAGTAAGATTTACTTACTAAACATGTTTGGGAACCTGCTGTCCCTCCTTTCCTGATACAGCCTCTACTCTTGTGCCTGTCGCCATAATCTCTTGCCTACCTAACTAGCTCTCCAGTCTCATCTTTTTAGGACTTTCCAGTCTGTACAATGCTATCTATACCCTCTTTGGGCACAGGCATGCACACAGGGAAAGATGGAAGGAGAAACACAGGGAGGGAAGGAGGGAGGAAGGGAGGGAGGGAGAAGGGACTGAGAGAGACACAGAGAGAGAACACACACCTATGCACATAAATAAATAAATCAATCTTGAAAAAAAAGAAAAAGAGGAGTCTCCAAATTAGGAAGGGATGTATATTATCTTTGCATTACAGCAATGTGTGTAGTACTTGAGGCAGTCTACCTTATAAAAAGAAAAGGTTTAGTTAGTTCACAGTTTTGCTGATTCAAAATCCAAGTTGCTCAAGTCCTAGTCCCATTGACTTGGCTTCTGGTCAGGCAGAAGAATTGCCACAAGTTTGCACTGGCGTTCAAGGAAGTGGTCTTATCTCAGGCAGAAGAGACAGTGTGGGTGGGCCAGGCTTGCTCTTTCTATGACATCTCCTCAGGAATGTCAGATGGGTTCTATGAGCAGTGCCTCGGGCTCCCAATGACCTAAGGACCTTACCTCCCAGACTCGACCATTTCTGAACAAGAGCAAATGAGGACCCAGGTTTTAAACAATAGCTGCTTCTTGGACACCAACCATAGTGCGGAGTGTTGGATACAGAAGTAGGTTCACCCCAGGCTTCCACGTGCTCTTGTGTGCACTTCTCCTTTGGCTATGGGAAGAATATCTTGCAGATCCAAGTGTTGCCCTTAAGCCAGAAATCTCGTTAACTACTCTAAGCTTCCTGATGAAGAAGATTTGTCTCAGCCAGCTCTGTCTGGCATGCCGTGAAGACAAAGAAGGCAGAGCAGTACTAGGGATGAGGCATGGGTGGGTGAATCCTCTTTCCTGTGGCATCCGCATAGGGAAGCTGTGGTTTGGTGAGTTAGGGCCAACCAAGAACAGATGAGAGAAACAGCCATCAGGTAAGTGGCTAAGGGCCCATCAGGTAAATCCATCACCACCATTATCCGGGCACCCATGCGGAATGAAAAAGTGACATGGGAAACAGATGTACTGTCTCCTGGATAATGGTAACATTGTTTGTTTGTTTGTTTGAGACAGGGTTTCTCTGTGTAGTTTTGGTTCCTGTCCTGGATCTCGCTCTGTAGACCAGGCTGGCCTCGAACTCACAGAGATCTGCCTGTCTCAGCCTCTTGAGTGCTAGGATTAAAGGCGTGTGCCACCACCTCCTGGCTTAGTTACTTCTTACGGTAACTGCTTCTTAGAGTGAAGAGGTCAGGCTCTGGAAATAGAACCGTAAGCGCAAATCTCTGTTTCAATACTTGCTGGTTGGATGGTGCTAGACAAGTTGCTTCATCCTTAAAAACAGAACTAAGGCCCCGGGGATGGGCGGGAGTGGCCTTTAATCTCAGCACTCAGGAGGCAGAGGCAGGCCGATTTCTGTGAGTTCGAAGCCAGTCTGGTCTACAGAGCAAACTCCAGGACAGCCAGGGCTACACAGAGAAAATCTGTCTTGAAAAAGCAAACAAACAAACAAAGAGAAACCAGAACTAAGTATTAGGTGAACTAATAAGGAATTCAGAACAGTACCTGGCCTATTATGTCCCCAGCTGATGCTATTATTATCATCGAAAGTGAATGGGGACCGGTGAGGTAGTTCAGTGGGTAAAGGCACTTGCCATGAAGCCTGGTAACATGAGCTTAATCCTTAGGATCTACATGGTAGAAGGAAAGCTGCCCTTATATCTCTACATTCACACTGTGGCATGCTCATACATGTGCACACACATATGGGTCACACACACACACATAAGCAAATGGCTTTTTAACAGTATCAAAAAAATCTTTTCCATTAGGGTATCACAAATTTGATCACAATCTGTCCATAGCAAATTAGTTCAAATATGTTAGAGAAGGAAACTATTAAAACTGAAGTCGACTTTGAGCCCTAACTGCTTTTATTCTGCATGATGACCTTGACTATCAACTGAGAGTTAATTTTTTAAGTCAGCTACTTCCCCCAAGACGTGCTGGTGCTCACAACACTATCTAAAGGGAAACTTCAGATCCTACAAAAGTTACCCTCACTTCTGGGATAATCACTCAAAAAACATGACCTTATATGGTGGTTTGGATTATGTCCTGCCTACCTAGGGGAGACTATTTGCTGCCATGGAACACAGGGTTGGTCTATTCAAGGAAACATGACTTGATCAAATGGGGTCCATCCAACAGGAAGGGAGGAGACAGAGATAGCAAACAATCTGTCCTCCACACAGCAATTCCCCGACTGTGCTAATTGCTCTATGTCCCTGATCTTGAGGTAGCCATTTTGCTTTGTTTGAGTACTAGCTTCAATATGGCAACCTGCTTCTAATCTCCATCTTTCCTAAACTGTCCCTCTGGATTTTCATTCCAGACTGGTAACTTGACCCTGAATCTCTACTACATAATTTAGGAGGCAGGCATGAGCACCTTTCACACACACAAAGCATGAAAATGGCCTGTAGTGTGAAAAGGATCATATCGTAGTCATTATTACATCAACGGACAATCTGTAATTAACAGCTTCATATGAAATGCCTTTATGAAATGCAGACATTTGGGAAAATGTCTTATTTCAAATATGAAACGTCCTGTCTCTTAGCCAAGCACATGTATTTTAAAGAGCTGCTATGCAATTCACATGTTTAGGACACGTGACTGATTAAAAAACGGCAGCACTGTCGAGTTCTAGCTCTGTTCTTTTGCCAGTTTTGAAGCCCTATGAGAGGAAAAAATTTAATAATGACAGTGACAAGTTAAACCAATGCTTATGTGTACTTGTCTGCTTTGCATCCTTGAGTATGTCCAAATCTGTACACAGAACCCAAGTCAAGTGTGCCTGTGGGCGAGCATTCTCAGTCCCGTAGACCTTGTGTGGTTTTCTATTTGACATAATACCTTACTATTACATAGTTTACATATACACTTATTTTCGATAGAACTGAACTTGATAACAGTAAAACAGAATGCAAGGGATTACTTAAGAAAATAAACCTTTATTTTTGAACTGTATCATTTCCTAAATTGTGTTTTCCCCAAAATTTGTTTCTTAATTATATTTTATGTGAGTAGGTGTTTTGCCTGCATGTATGTCTTTACACCATGTTCTGTGTGCCTGGTATCCTTGGCAGCAGGAAGAGGTGTCAGATCCCTCAAAACGGTAGTTATAGATGGTTGTGAGCAACCAGGTGGGCGCTAGGAATTGAACCAAGGACTTTTGAAAGAGCAGCAAGTGCTCTGAACCTCTGAGCCATCTCTCCAGCCCCTTATTCTCTGGGCTTTATTATTTTTTTATTGAAACTTCATCTGATATATTTTATTTCTATTTACCCAATATTTAAAAAACCAAGCCCACATAAATTAAGAGCTGAGTATTTTAAATACATACAAAATTTGGAAGGTAATATAGGGAAATACGTAATCTTAGCATTAAATGAGGACAAATAATTTAACTTTAGAAAATAATAACCCTATTCAATAAAAGATAGTAGTCAAAGGATATTGGCTGAATTAAGCCTTCCACCATCTAATTACCTTCCCTGGGTGGAGGTAGGGCTTGTGGGGTGTGGGGCTCAGTGGCAGAGCCTGTATTCAGTGTATACACAAAGCCCAAGTTCCATTCCTCATATCACAAACTCCAAAACAAAATAAAATAAAAGTAATGAATTTGCTTTTGGCAGAAGTTGATTTCAATACAGTTGTCTGTTTCTTCTCAGCTACTTTGGTTCCAGGGGCATGGACTCCAACCAGAGGGCCAGAGACCCTGGCAGCACATCTGCCTGTCGGCACATCTGCCTGTCGGCACAGGTATCTGAACTGCACAAAAGGTCTAAGTTGGAAACAGGAATGAAGTTCAGTTGCTGGCTTCTGATCAGCCTGTTGGGGAAGTCGGTTGTCCCTTCTCTACTGGACTTGGCGTTAGAACAATGTAAGGTGGGACGATCAAAGGAAAACTGGAGTGAAGTTATCATTCAAGGATAGAATGTGAGTGCCATAAAGACCGGAAATGCGTCTGTTTGGTCTACTGATGGATTTCAGTTCCTAGAGCACATGTTGCATGGTGGGTGAAGCTGATGATATTTGTTAAATGAGTCACTGGAGGGAGGGGGAGAAAGAAACACACACACACACACACACACACACACACACACACACACACACACACACACGGGGGACGGGGGGGTGGGGGCAAGTATCAAGAGTCCTGATAACATAATTTGAACTGTGACTGCTGTGGTACTTGACACCAAGCTATCCCTGGCTTTTTAACCCTACAAACTGATACTCCCCCCCCCCCAGTACATGGGATTGAACAAGGCCTAAGGAATGATGCACCAGCACTCTACCACTAAACTGTACCACCAGCCTGTCCCCCTTTTTTTCCTTGGTTGGTTTGGTTTTGGTCCTTACCTGTTTTGTTTTCTGTAGTTTGGGGTTTTATTGCTGTTTTGTTTGTTTGTTCGTTTGTTTGTTTGGGGGTTTTTGGTTTGTTTGAGTCAGGATTGTCTTAATTTTCTCAGGCTAGCCTCAAACTCACTCTTGGCTCACTGATTCTGCTGGGTTTGCTGGCCAGCAAGCCCCAGGCATCCTCCTGCCTCTGTCTCCCCAGTGCTGGGATTACTGCTTTGCCTGCCTGCCTTTTTCTGTAGGTGGTGGGGATCAAACTCGGGTCCTCATGTTGTGTGACAGGCACTCTACTGACTGAACCTCATTCAGCCCACTATTGAAACTTACACAAGCCAAATAAAGTCTTCTTTCCTTAACTTGGTTTTGTGTGGGGGTTGATTGCAGGAACAAAAAAGGTCACTAATACAGAGACTGACCTCTTATTGCCAGGACTAAGCCTGTTTACTCACCCAGCATGCCCTGGGCACATGGTAATATGTGTGTTTACACAAATAAACATTCTGAGTTTCAGCTTAAACTATTACAATCATACTCAGACTTGGCATGTACCCCCAAGACAAGGACACACTTAACACTCTGGAGTAAGTAAGAAACTCGGGTTGTCAGGACTGCATCTAACATTCACAAGCTTTGTTCTTAGCTCGTGCATATGGCGTCCTGTGCATCTCTGATACACGGTGGTAAAAAGAGCTCTTCATTCTTGAAGCATCCATCTTTCTCCTCATACACACACTGGTTTCTCCTCTTGGTCTTGCTATTTTCTAAGCTTCCCAGACAGTATCTTCAGTTAGCTCAGTCAGCAATTGCTTTCTAGACAGTTACACTGTCAACCAAAAGGAAAGACACAGGTGAGCTGGACTTACTTAGTGGCCAAGTCAGTAGGTAAGTACCTGCTGTAATACTATGCAATGCATTTAACTTCAGCTATTTCTAATTTTGCTGCAAGGGAAGCCCTTGTTTATACATTCCTGCATATTTATCAGATAATTTCCTTTGGCCAAACATGTTGAAGAATCTTGACTCATAAGTAAACTTTTTTTTTTTTTTTTTTTTTTTTTTTTACCAGAAAAGTGGCTTAAGTTTATACAGCAGCAGTGGGCTATGAGCACACATAGGCCTCTGTTCTCTCAGCCCGGGTGACATTGCAGTTTTTCCTATTCTCTTGTGGGTTAGATACTGAGCTTTCATTTCCAATATTTCGTGTTTCGAGAACTTTTACTTTTCCAGTTCCCTTAAAATCTTTAAGTCCATTGGCTGCAATTTATGAAGCCTTTCTGTAATGGTATAATCTTTTTGTACACTGTGAAGATACGTCTTTGCCAAGGTGCCTTATGATTGGTTTAATTAATAAAAGGGTTGACTGTCCAGTAGCTAGGCAGGAGGTATAGGAAGGGCAGTAAGACACAGAGGACACTGGGAAGAAGGGTGGAGGCTCCGGAGTCTCTAGAGATACAGAAAGAAGGAAGCTGAATGTGCCTTGTTGAAAGAAGGTACAGCCACATGGCAGAGGGTAAATAATAAATATGGTTTAATTTAGAATGTAAGAGCTGGGCTGGAGAGATGACTCAGCCGTTAAAGGCTAGGCTCAAAACCAAAAATATAGAATGTAAGAGTTAGCTAGTAACAAGCCTGAGATATTGACCTAGCGTTTACAATTAATATTAAGTTTCTGAGTGATTATCTGGGAGCGGCTGCCAAGACATAGAGAAACTCCACCTACACTTTTTTTTAAGGATCTAGACACCTCTGAAGTTTATGAAGCTCCCTTTATCTGCTTTTAAGATTTGCACATGGCCCCTACCATATGAATTGCAGTTCACAGATTATGTTTTAGTCATTTCAGTTCTTTTTACTGTCTCATTTAGAATTTTGCACAAAGAATATGTTACTTTCTTGCTTAGATGTATTTTAATTAGATTGTGTCTCTTAGTTTACTTTCTGTGGCTGTCACAAAATTTGTGAGATGGGTAGTTAATTAAGAAAAGAAATCGTATTTCACAGTTTTGGAGGCTGAGAAGGCCACAATCAAGATACTAACAGGTCTAGTGTCTGGGGATGTAATAGTCTCTGTTTGCATAATAGAATATTGAACCCTGTGGCCCTTGGAGAGGAGAAATTTGTCTTCCTATGTAGAAGAATGGAAGAACAAAGAGGTGAGGTGGAGGTAGGGACATTAATCTCACCTAAAGGCAAAATCTTCAGTCTAATCATCCCTTAAAAGCTCCATTTCTTAATAGCGGTAGAAAGTCGATCAAGGTGGTGGTGGTGCTCACCTTTAATCCCAGCACTCAGGAGGCAGAGGCAGGTGGATCTCTGAGAGTTTGAGGCCAGCCTGGTCTACAGAGCAAGTTCCAGGATAGCCAGGGCTACACAGAGAAACCCTGTCTTGAAAAACAAACAAACAAAAAATAATGATAATAAAAATAAAATAAAAAAGAAAGTCAATCAAATCTTAGCATAAACTTTTGAGGGCTCAAACATTCAAACTATAATAGACTGTGAAAGATGGAAATACCCAGAGTCTTCTCTCTAAGATTCACTGACTTTTAAAGCCATTTCTGTAACAGCCAAAGATGTGAATGTCTGCTCTAACTGAAGTTCAACCTTTAAGTGAAAGCAGCTGATTCATTAAAACCTGTCTAATCTCTTCAACATAATCCACACCTCCCCACCCCCACTCCCAGTGTAGAGTCCCTCTGTATTCATTAGGTATTGGTTCCGTGAATGATGTAGTATTTGCATATTACCTCTTCACACCCTTGTACATACTTTGAATCATCTCTAGGTTACTTATAACAATATAAATGCTATACAAGTAAGTAGTTGTTATTAGGGAATAATGTCAAGAACAAAGACTTAAAATATGAATTAAATGAATGCAATGGACTTCAGATTTTTATGTTCAATGTATATGAATACATTTATATAGGTGGGGTTTCGTGTTCTGCAGCTGTGCTTAAATAAACACACTGAGGCTTATATTAATTACAAATGATTGGTCAATAGTTCAGGCTTATTACTAATGAGCTCTCACATTTTAAGCTAACCCATATTCCTTATGTACGCTCTGCTATCTGCCAGTACCTTTATTAGAATGGCATGTTCATCTCCTGCTCCCTCTGCATCTGCTGGCAACTCCTGACTGTGCCCTTCTTCATCCCAGCATCCTTAGTGTGGTCGCCCCACCTATACCTCCTGACTGACTATTGGCCAATCAGCTTTTTATTAAGCCAATCATAGAGACATATATTCACACAGTGTAAAGGAATATTCTACAGCACACTTAACTATATAGCTGTTTAATTAATATGTTAAATATATATATATATATATAACTTCAGCATTTCTAAAAATATTCATCAGAAAAACTTAACTTATACATGTTCTCAATATTAAAAAATAACTTAATGCCAAGAGACTAAATACAATTTTTAAAAATATTTCTAAGTACACATTTGTGGTGTGTGCATTTCTGTGCATGTGTATATGGAAACCTGAAGTAAAAGTTCAATTTCTTCCTCTATCACTCTCCACTTAATTGTTCTGAAGTAGGGTCTTTCACTGAACCCAGAGTTTACCACTCATCAAGATTATTTGGCCAACAAGCCCCAGGGATCTTCCTTCTCCCCATCATAGACTTATAGGTACATGGTCATGCCCTGCTTTTTATGTGGGTGTTGGAGAGGGCCCTTGGGTCCTCAAGTTTATGAAGCAAGTACTTTACCAACTGAGTCATCTTCACAGCCCCCTAGAGTATTTATGTATATGTTCATATAGTTGGTAGTGAATCATTTTGTTTTGAAATGTTATTAAATGAGACCCCAGATGGCATCTTAGAATAAAAGAACATGGTAGTATTGATCAAGATCGATGGACAGGCAGAATGGGTCATGACACAGAAGTAGCTAGCACTCAAGAATCACCACTTCTGAGCTGACCAGGGCATGTTCTGTAACCTCTCTGGAACCTATGACTGATATAAAAATCAGTAAGTTAATGCACAGGAAGAATTTAGTTATGTGGGCTGTAGAGATGGCTGACACAAAAGTATGAGGACCTGAGTATGGATTCCTGACATCTATGTAAAAGATGTGCAGAGACAGAAAGATCCCTGGAGTTCACTGGCCAGTCAGCTCCAGGTTTAGTGAGAAATCCTGCTTCAAAAAATAAGGGGGAGGAGGCTGTGATTTGGCTCAGTCAGTAAAGGCACTACTTACACACTCTGTCAGCACTGTAAACATTTGCAGGGGCAGAGATGGATGATTTTCTTGGGCAGCCATTATTGTAACAGAAAAATAAAGTGGAAAAGACTGAAATATTTATCAAGAAATCATGAAAGCCAGTTGTAGAAAAGGATTCTGCAAGGAAGAGTTTCCATGTGATGAAGGACATCGTGTGTAATGTCAAGAACTTTCCAGAGGGAGAAAGCAAGGAGACCCACCAGTGGGATGCCACCCTCCCAAAGCAGTGCTCAAAACTCAGCATCTCCCTGTGCTGTGGTCTGCACATCTTGTCTCATGACATCTGGGAATTCACTACTCTACAGTTACATCTTGTTCACCACTCTTGGTCCTTAAAAGTAGCCATGGAATTCTGTGTGTTGTACTATGTGTTTGGGTCTGGG
This sequence comes from Peromyscus leucopus, assembly GCF_004664715.2. Taxonomy (NCBI): domain Eukaryota; kingdom Metazoa; phylum Chordata; class Mammalia; order Rodentia; family Cricetidae; genus Peromyscus; species Peromyscus leucopus. The sequence continues at coordinate 151,818 of NW_023505107.1, read as the reverse complement.
TGCCATGTTTTATTTAACTGGCATGGACAATTTCAAAAGATACTGCTCCACAATCATGCATGGTGGCTCACACATGTAATCTCAGCCCCTGGAGGCTGAGGCAGGAGGATTGCTTGAGTGCAAGGTCAGCCTGGGCTACATGATGAGTTCTGGGCCAGCCTCACTGAGTGAAACCTGACTTCAAAATTAAACAAAACAAAACAGAAAGATAATGCTTCTGTACTAAAAGGGAAATGCCTACAATCTCACACATCTGTAACAATAATATATAAATAATTCTAAATTACTCTCAACACACATTTAAATACTGAACAATATTTACATATTTGCAAATGAGATATTTCTGCTACCAGAACTCTCTGGTAATAAAAATGATAAAGGTGTTGTGTTGGTGATGAAAGTTACCTATGGTCACCTACATTTTTCTCCATTAAAAAAAAAAATTATGTAACTTGAGGTTTGAACTAAGAGTTCACTGAAATGTTTTGGTATAAAGCTGATGACACACATCAACAGGGTTGAGATTTGTGTTCCTTGAAACATCAAAAGTTTTTAAGCAACAGTGTGTCCTGGAATGCCAGGGATATGCAAAATGAAAGTAGCTGAACTTAGATATGCATTAACCTAAGATGCTTTAACTAGGCTAGACATCTTAAAGGAACCGACCGTCTTGCAAGATTTCCAGGACTTCCTGTGTTCAGTACCACTCTGGGTAATTTCTGTACTTCCACTTCCTGTCCAAATATTTAAAGAAACTCAAAGTGTACATAAGTTCTTAGTATTCCACAAATTAAACTGGAGTTACATACAGGTGGTTGTGAGCGACCATGTGGGTGCTGGGAATTGAACTCTGTAAGAGCAGCCAGTGCTTCTAACCACCAAGCCATGTCTCCAGCCCAAGTTAAACTTCTTTAGAGATTTCTGTGACTTTTGTTACATTTTCTCTTGGGTACAAAATTTTTACTTTACCTCAAAGGTGACGATCACCACCACCTTTGATTTCTCTAGCAGAATATGGAAAAGCAAAAAAACAAAACAAAACAAACAAAAACACTCTTCCCTGAAGAATAATTATAATGACAATTACAGTGACAGTTTTCTCTCTGTATGTGACACATAAATGTGTTTGCATGTGCATGTGCCTAAGTGGGCCAGTGTACGCAGAGGTTGACACTGGGTGCTTTTCTCTATTGCTCTCCACCTTATTTTTTTAATCAGGGTCTCTCATTGACCCAAGGGCTCACCAATTGCCTAAACTGCCTGGCCAGTGAGCTCCCAGGATCCTGGTGTCTGTCTCCATCTCCCGGGACTAGGATTACAGGCAGTAAGCTCCCAGGATCCTTGTGTCTCTGTTTCCAGGTATCAAGATTACAGGCACATGCTACCAGGGCTGACTTTTTATATGAGTGCTCAGGAGCAGAAGTCAGATGCTCACACTTGAACACAAGCACTTTACTCTCTGAACCTTCTTCCAGCCCCCACAAAAATAACAGCAGCAGTGCCTGCCACCAGATTCTGCTCCTGACATCAGCTGTCTCAGCCCTAACCTCAGACTGGATTCACCTGACCTGGAATTTGCAAGCTTCTCTACAAAAGTTCCCAAACTGAAATTCTGGAAGTTGCCGGCAGTCTGTGCCAGACTAGCTCTTAGAGGATTCTGGTGGTGATAAAGTTTAAGATTCTTCCTCAAAATATGAAATGGGTGCGAGTCTCCTCCATTTTGTTTTCTTTTGTTTCCTTGGCAGGGTCTCACTGTGTAACCGGGAAGACCTGGAACTCACTATATAGACTAGGCTGGCCTTGAACTCACAGAGACCCACCTGCTTCTGCTGCCTCAGTTCTGAGATGGAAAGCATGTTACTTTTCATCTACTACACTTGGCTAATTATGCCCCTTTTATAAAGAAAGAACAATACTCAGAGAAACTAAAATGGCTTCAGATGATTGGACCAGTAAGAGCAGAAGGATGGCTTGAACCAGCTTCTTGTGACTCTTTCTTTCTACTTCATTGAAGTTACCTTCTGAAATAACTCCAGGGTTTGTCACAGATGCGCACTTTTCTGTAATACCTGGGATGATTTACACAGTGGTCCACAGAACAGAGATGTGCCTAGGGTAGTGACAGAATGTAGCCCTCTCATGAATTTCCTGCATGCTTACTTTTAATTTAAGCATGGCAATGTGTCACAGAGTGAAACAAAACACAAAAGTCAACTTGGCTCCAACCCTCTTCATCCGAAGATCTTCATGTAGTTTCCCTGAAACTCCTACAGCAGAAAAGTGCAGACACCTCAATGTCCACCAGAAGGGTGTGGTTAATCAAAATTCACAGCCAAAATCTTCACCATGCCATATTAGTTTATATTTATTATGTTTTACGTAATTATAAACTTGAAAACATTTCATCCTCTATAATCAATTGTGGATTCATTCCAAAGAAGCTTCTTCCAAGTTAGCCTCAACTACCTCAACATAAACGGCCTGAATTCATCTCACTGGTGGGGCTGAGTTTTCCTTCATAACTTGAAGCACTGTTTCTGGATTCCAGTGCATTAGGAGTGCACAGGAAGCTGCTTTCAGGTCTACCTTTCAGGATCTCACAGAGTGCTTGACAAAGCCAGCAGATCGCTTCACTTACTCGTGCCTAAGATTTCTCCACCTCCTTTTGCCCTTAAAAAACGGAAGGAAAGTGTACAAGGAGCATGTAGAGCAGAGGTCCTCAACCTGTGGGTCACGACCCTCTGGGGGGTCGCCCCAGACTATTGGAACACACAGAGATTTACATTACGATTCAGAAAAGGAGCCAAATTGCAGTTATGAAGCAGCAACAAAAAAATAACTGTATGACTGGGGGTCAGCACATGAGGAACCGTATTGAAGACTCGCAGCGTTAGGAAGGTTGAGAACCACTGAGGTAGAGCCGGAGAGCAGCTAACGCTCTCAATTGTTCTACAAGTAGTTCCCTCCCTTTCTCTCATTCAACAGCTGTTAAAACCTCGAGTCCTCTAGGAAGCTGGTTATCAGAGTCTGAGGCTCTCCATGTAAAATGTGACAAATGGCTCTCAACACTGGTTCCATCAGCCCTGAACCCCCACCTGCTTAACGCTGGTGAAAGGAGCAAATGCCTAACACATAATTCATGAGCTGTGAAATGCCTCGGAGTCAGGTGCTTCTCTCTGTCAGAGAGCACTTCCCAACTCACCTGGTTCTGAAAAGAAGAAAAAGATGAGCTAGAGAAAGAGGAAAAGAAGAGGGGAGAGAGTGAGAAAGAGAGGGAGGAAGGGGGAGAGGGAGGAAGTGTGGAAGACAGATGATTTTAATTATGCATATTGAGATGAGCAATGGTGAGTTCATTTATCAGGGAAGTTAAAAATATTTAAAATAAGAGAGTACAAGCAGCTTCTGAATACTAAAAACAAGATATGTAATTTCTGAAAAAAGGAAAATGTTGCATGATCCACATATGAAGCTTTAAGAGCTGTAGGAAGCAGGATATGGACTCAGAGGAGGTGTACATGGGTTGGTAACACTGGGAAATACCCATAGCACAGCTTGTACTTGGACCGAAGATAAAAAACAAGAAAAAGGAGACAAGAAAGGGGACGGATGAAGGGGGTAACACAACAATCATAGCTCTTGGGTTGGCTGGAGCAACCCAGTTTGGACAGCTTGCCACCTTTTTAAAAGTAGGATTACTTAATGATTAATTTCCATTGTCAACTTGATTGGATTAAGAACTACCTAGGACATTAATGAGGCACTCCTTTGGGTGTGTCTGTAACGGAGAAAGGACTGCTCTGGAAGTGAGTGACACCATTCCCAAGGAGTAGGGTCCAGGACCTAATGAAAAGAGAAAAAAGGGAAAGCTGGATGATATAGCATTCCCCTCTGCTTCTGGATTCTCCCGATGTTAGCAAATTCCCACCACCTCATCTCCGACCCTCTCCTGTCCTGAGGCCAGTGAGTGACAGTGGACCGTAGTCATCACGGGCCACAGCAAACCCTCCTTTCCCTGGCTTGCTTTTGGCGGGTATTTGCTCACAGCAACGAGAAAACAGCAAATGCAAACACTAATTAGTATTACTAATGGAGAACTGACAGAATAATCCAGAACGCTGGGGCTCTGGAGCTGGAGCAACGGCTCAACGTTAACGAGCACTGGCTGCTCTTCCGGGGGACTCGGGTTAGATTGTCAGCACCTACAAGGCCGCTCACAGCATCTGTGGCTGCAATGCTGTGAATCCGACATCCTTTCCGGCCTCGGTGGGCACTGCACACACGGTGAACAGACATGCATGCAGGCAAAACATGCATACACATAAAATAAAAATTTTAAAAGCCTTATAAAAGAATGTGGAGGCTCTGAGACAAGTTCTCTCAGATCAGCATTTCAATTTAGATCCCAGGGGCTTGCCTGTATTGATGTCTTCTGTACAGTGAAGGTGTATTATCTGTACAAACCAAAAAGGGAGAGACAGAGGAGAGGGAGAGGGAGGGAGGGAGAGAGAGAGAGAGAGAGAGAGAGAGAGAGAGAGAGAGAGAGAGAGAGAGAGAGAGAATTGGCTCTTCCTGTTTGGCTTGTGTTTTGGGGCAGGGTCTCTCTGTGTAATCAAGCCTGGCATAGAACTCTGATTCAACCAGGATGGCCTCCAACTCCAGGTCCTCCTGCCTCAGCTTCTTGAGTGCTATGATTACAGATATGCCTTGACACACTGATTCTCTTCCCTTACAATTCCCCAGACCACCCCAAGCCTGCTCAGCTGATGGAAAGTGCATTATGATTTCCCTGTCCCATAACGTCTTAGTAATGAGGAAACCACAAACAGAAGACGCTATGGGTCTTGGGACTCAGGGCTTTTGTTTGTTTTGTTATTCTTTTTTTTTTTAAGTGTATTTGCTAACAACTCCAGTTACCTTTTTTCTGATTCTCTCTGTTCTAATAAATGGAGTTAATAATTATATCAAATTCCAGGGTGTGTGATGTTACACATTTATTGGCATTCCAGTGTGGTGAGTGAGCAAGCACCATTTATCACTGCGTTCAGTCTTTTCCTTTTAATTCCTTGTTCTCTCAGATTTACTTTCCCACAGATTAAGACTTTGTTGCTGACTTAATATAATCTTCTCCAGAAATCGCGTTTTTCAACTGTCTCTGGAGTGGTAGCTCCTGTCAGTGAAATGGTCATGGCTAAGTGACAAGGGCTTAGTAGATACACTTTGCTATTCAAAACAAAGGCACAATCTGACATCTAAAAATAAGTCAACTGCTGGACATAACTAAAAATACAAACTAGAGAGCTTGAAGGACTGACCAGGTATTGAATATTTATTTAGAACCCACTGTTTGGAGTGGCTCTGTAAACCCCAGGGTGGCAATGATAGGCGAAACATTGGTGAAGAGCCCATGCTCTTGATTTGCTCTCACTGTTAATATACAGGCAAGATGGGCAGAGAGGGCACTGAGAAGTCTTAGTTCCACCTGCAGCCACTAGCCGGTGCTTCCTCTTTCATCTTGGGACACAGTTGAAACTCTGGGAAGCATGCTTCTACAGTAGACAAGTAAAGAGCTCTGTAGGTGCCCTTAGTCCAGCATGCGAGGCATTCCAACCACAGTACAATGAGACAAGGCTTTGAGAGAAAGCATTCACAAAATCCTGGCAAGACCAAAGTTCTGCAATGATGTTCTGGAGGTGAGGAGCAGAATGGGGCTGTGTCAGTGAAGAGCAGGGCAGCAGAAAACAGGTGACCTTGGGCGCCAATTAAAGAGAGACTAGAGATTCACTGGGCAAAGACACAAGAGGCCAGAAAAATGAGCATTCCAGGAAGGAGAACTCGAGGTGAGCTATGAGGCACAATGGGAAACACTCTCCAGTACGTAACTCTATATGGGTGGAGGCAGACGGTAATTAGAAAACTAGGCTTGGCCATGTGATGAAGGGATCATACGCTAACTAAGGAATTTTTCCCACTAGCAGCCGTGGGAAATGAAGTCACTAATCCTCTAAGTGGTGTGATCAGACCTTTTGCAGGATGCCCAAGAAAGGAAAGCCTGGCTGCCATCTTGAAACTTCATTCTAGTCTACAGGAGGGAACGAAGGACAGAGGGCAAAGGCTTCTCAGGAGGTAGAGCTGAGAGGAAATCAGAAAGGAGAAAGGAACACTTCACTCCTGGCATCTGAGAACATGATGGTTCTGAGTGAACCAGGAAACGGGTGTAGGAATTTGTACCAGAATCCACAGGAAGGGTCATGCCGATTGATTATTCAAGCATGTTGAATTTTGAGGAGCTTCTCCGGAGAATTACTATGATCTGTTGGAGAGAGATTGTACCTGGAGGAAAAGTCAAAAGTCCGGAAGTGTATAAGCTAGCCTAGAGTGAGAGAGAGGAAGAGGAGAGAAGAAAAAGGAATATGTAGGAACTTAACTTCTAATGGATAAAAGGGTGAAATTAGAAGAGATAGGAAACAGAACGAGGTGTTGTGCGACAGAACTTTGCCTGGGGAGATGCAGAACACATGTCTACTCACCCCAAATAGGAAAACCATGACGGACCAAAGTACAGGCACCACCCAAGTCCAACTTGAAAAACCACTGAGCTTTACTAGGGTGACTTACAGGAGTAGAAATGACTCAAAGACGGCTGTATTACCAAAGCCCACCCAGCACGGGTGACAGCGCACACAGCTGGGAACCGGAGCACACTGCACAGGCTGCAGCGGATCAAGAGTGACCCTTCAGGTATCTAGGTTGGTCTAAACCTTTTCCAGGCAGCTCAGCTGGTTTCTGATGATCCCAGGCAGCTGGCTGACCACAGAGTCTTCTTGGCAGCTCAGCTTCCACCTGTAGGGGATTCTCAGCTTTTACTGCAAGGAGGAGGGGCCTAGTGAATCTGGTCAGTTTCAGGGACTTCCTGAAGCTGCTTTGAAGCTACAGCCTGCTTAAGGAGCTTCCTGCAGGTGGAATGTTGAAACCTCAGAGGAAACTGTTGACTACAAAGGACGACTAAGAAAATGAAGTAAATTTGGGACCAGACTTAGAAAAGAAGATGTTTTTCTGTGGGACAAATGAGTAATTGTTAGCAACAAAGGATCAAAGGAGGCGAATAGAACCGACTGGTGACTACTGGCAGCAAACGAGTATTCCAGCCTGCTTTAGGGAGAGAGGCCAAATGGTGACAGAAATCAGGTAGGGACGGATTACAGAGCAGACGGAAACCAATGAACGGACCAACTCATTAAAAGTTCTTCTTACGAACTTGATGTATGCAAGAGAGTGGTGGAGCAAGCTTTTAATTGCAGCACTAGGGAGGCAGAGACAGGCACATCTCTGAGTTCGAGGCCAGCCTGGTCTGCAGAGCGAGTTCCAGGGTAGCCAGGGCTACACAGAGAAACCCTGTTTTGAAAAAAACAAGCAACAAACAAAACCATAAATCTATTTGTTAAGTAATTAGCCCAGTAAGAGAAGACTCCTAGTTAGGGAAAAAATGGTATTTTAGTGGGTTACTGCTTTTAGTTTCTTTGTTGTGTCCCTTACACAGAAAGCCAGACCAGAAAGGACGAGCCAGACACTTGGGTGCAGAGAAGATAACTGAGGAAGTCAGATCTTTTGGAGCACAGGTTAAGGTGGTTCAGCAAGCAGTAGAAATCTTTCTTATAGGGCTGACCAGGTGTAATAGCTAAGACCAGAGTTAAGCCTGGAAGGGGAAAGATGACCAGGAAAGTGAACCCCCCCAAGGAGTCTATGCCCGGTGACCTCTGTTTCCTCTGAGAAGCAGCAGGCAAGAAATCCCTGCATGTCAAGAGAGAAAGTGTGCTGAGAGAATGTGGATAATAAACACCACTTGCTGTGGATATCACTCTATATAAATAAAATGCTGATGGCCAATGACCAGGCAGGAAGTATAGGCGGGACAAAAGAGAGGAGAATTGGGGAAACAGGAAGAAGGAGGAGAGAGACTGCAGCCACCGCCAGGACAAAGCAGCATGTAGAGACTCTGGTAAGCCACCAGCCACGTGGCAAGGTATAGATTTATAGAAATGGGTTAATTTAAGATAAAGAGCAGTTAACAAGAAGCCTGCCACGCCATACAGTTTATAAGTGATATAAGCGTCTGAGTGATTATTTTATAAGTGGATTGTGGGACTGCGGGGCTTGGGAACCTGGAGAGAAGCCCTCCAGCAACAACCACTGCCTTGTTTGTTCCTTTAAAAGCATCGCTTCAACTCGCTCTAGTGAAATAACAAAAGTCTTATCTCAAGAAAAAGTAGTCCAACATGGCAGGAGCGCTCAGGCTAGCGACTCCGGATACACAGACTGTGTACCGCATAACCGACAGCTGCTTAGAGAGCGCTGCTCAGCTGCGGGCCACAACACTCCCTTGGGATGACTGCGCCTTTAAGCAACTCTGGGGTAAATACTGGGTTAGAATTTTGAATTTATTTGAAATAAGATATTTTAGTACTTGGTGCATATCTCATGTAAAAGAACACTAAACATACAAAAACATCCTAGGCTTTTTTTTTTTCCTAGTATCTGAAAGATGTAAAATCTAGGGAAGAGCTTACATGTTCCTCCAGCCTTATTAGAAATCCAAACCACTGATTATCTGCTCTGCTGTGTGCTGCCTTAATGCCCTAACAAATGAGCAAGACAGAATCATAAAGAAAGTCATCAATGAGACAAACTATGGCTTAGAAGAATTAAGACAGCCAGACTGTGTGGTCACCTTCAGTTCATCGCCCTCCTCCCTGGTGTCTCTCCTCTCAGAAGGCTACAGCCAGCCTAATTGATACAGAAAACAGAAAAACAAAAGCTCTCTGAACTCCTATCAAGCAGAGTCAGGCTAAGAAAAGAATCCAGCAAGAAGATCACCTTCCCAAGGAGGATGGGAAGAAAGCGGGGAAGAGTGACATCTTATTGTGAAATGTCATTAATTTAGTTTGTTCAAACAATAACTGAAAAATAACCTATTCACCCCAATAAACAAATGGGGTTCATTGGCACTTAGTGACAGAGCACAGGATATTGCAGCTTTGAAACCTGTCAGGTGATCTGCTTCAGATGAGAGTTATACTGAAGCATCAAGGTGCCTTTTGACATTTAATTGTAAAGGACAGGGTTAAGCATCAGTCTTTACTGATCTCATATACTGCTGCACTAAAGAACTTCTCTGGGAAGGACGTGTTATATTGTGGCTTAAATAGTACTTTATATGTCTTAAAATAGGCAGTTACAAGTGAAAAAACAACAACAACAAAAAAAAAAAAAACCCAAACACTAGTTTTCCACTAATCAAAATGCCCGTGTCTATGAAGCTAGCCAACCAGTATTCAGCTGTCAGGAAGTGCATGAAAATGTATATTCTCTAGTGCAAAAGGTAATTCAGTAATTACATCTGTTACAGTCTACACACTTTATATAATGATGTTTCAAAAGTTAGTCCAAGACTATGATTATATGAGTAATGTTAAATTGAACAAAGCACAGTCTCTGGGGGAAACTATTAGGACATTACCACTTGCAAACCAGAGGATTCTTTGAAAAAATAACACTCTTCCAGACGTTCTGCTCAATCAAATCTCATTCTTGATGTATAGGATAGTAGGAAAATACATCTTCCTCTGTATGACATTTTTAAAAATTTGTAGGTTTCAGCCAGGTGCTGGCGGCAAACACCTTTAATCCCAGTACTCAGAAGCAGAGGCAGATGGATCTCTGTGTGTTCCAGGACAGCCAGAGCTGTTACATACAGAAAACCTGTCTTGCAAAAAAACAAACTAACTAAACTAAAACCAAACAAACAGAATTCTTAAGGTTTGTGTGTGTGGTGTGTGCATGTGTTTCTGTGTGCATGCAATGTGTGTGTATCTGTGTGTCTATGTGTGCATGCATGCTGTGTGTGGTGTGTGTGTGTGTGTGTGTGTGTGTGTGTGTGTTTGAATGATGGGTCTATGTGGTGTGTATGTGTTCATGCATGCCAGAACCTGTGTGTGGAGTTATGTCCATCCTTCCCTTCTACCTTGTTTGAGACAGAGCAGGTAGCTGGCCTGAGAGCTTCTGGGATCCTCCTCTCTCCTCACTGCTTCTTCTCTGGAGGCGCCACATGGCTTATGGACATTCACTAGTGCATCCGGCTTTACGTGCGTGCTGCGCTTCTGAAATGAGCTGCAAGCACTTTACACACCGGGTCACTCCCCAGCCCTGCTGACATTTTAAAAGTTGCAGAAGAAAGAAGAATACTTCAAAAATTGTGTCAGGAAGAAACTGAGTCAGAATACAAAATAACTTTTTTTTTTCTTGTCAAAAACAGTATTAGAATGAAAAATAAACAAATAAATCTGGGGAATATGGTTGTCTCGTGATACACATTATAAGAATGTTTTATAAATAAATTTTGGTCCTTTGGGGATCTTTCTTTCTATAATTTAAAAGTCCAACCTTGTGCCAGCGAAAGGGATCATACTGATGTGCAGGCCAGAAGGCCTGAGTTTGATGTCTGGAACTCATGGTGGATGGAAACATCCGATTCCTGAAAGTCTATCCTGTGACCTCCGCACATTCATGCCATGTGCACCTGTGAGCGCACCCATGTACATACATACATACACACACACACACACACACACACATCATATACACACTCATGATAACCAATATTTTAAATTAAAAGAGCCACTTCTATCTTTATATGAGAATACAACGTGCTCTTTCTTCATCATCACATCTAGCAGCTACAAAATTCATAATCCATGAAGTTTAACCCATTAGCTATCATCCAATACCTGTAATCCTTCGACTCCACCATACTTTGGTATTCAATAGCAAGATCACGTGAATACAATGATTGAAAACAGTCCTTGAAATGGCATTCTCAGTCACCATCTTGGGTCTGCAGCTGCACCCTCCCCCCACCTTACCACCACCTCTGTGTCCTGCTCACCAACTTCGGTGAAGAAACAGTGTGCAAACGATTTCATTCTTCAGTTAACTCCCCATGTAACCTCTCGCCATGCCCTTTATGATACAATGGCTCCAATCACATCTCAGCGATCTCCTATCCCCAGGCAGACTCGCCTCACAGCCTGCCCAGTTTTTGTTGTCTATATCAAGAACATTGTTGGAGAAAACTTGGGGCTGTTCTAGCGCTCTGTACCAATGCTAGCTTGCTTCCACTGTGCTGGAAACACCAACCCAGACCCACAATTTGTTTCTGGAAATATTGTTGCTCATTCCTTCAAAGCCTTTCATACCCTTCCTACTATTCATGGCAAAATTTTCCCAAAGTAGTACAGTGTAGCTGTTTTCACCTCCCTTCCATTTTTCAGTATGTGCCTGCCTCTTAGTAGTCCTCACTTTGCATCTGGCTGAAAGACACTGTTAACCTAGTCACCTGACTTTCTAATTCTGTATTTTTGAGACCTTTCCAGAAGCCTGACGTCACAATAATAATTTATGGCAAGTTTGGGTGCAGTCCCATGCAAGTAACCTGTATGTGACTTCCCACTTGATTCTAGATAAATGGAACAACAGAGGAAGAAAAAGGACCATAACCATCCACAACCAACAAAACTTCTCTTGTGATGGAAAAAAGTCCTCTTTTCCCACGTCTGCTCCTATAGCTCCTAGTCTTTGTCTCTTCTGTTGGTTTCCCAGCAGAGGTTTGTTTTTTCTTTTTCTCGTTAGAGATATTTGGAACATCAAATTATCCATAGGATCACTCCAACTCAGGGGTCTGAGTAGGAGGGCTCAGTGCTTGGGAGCATTTGCTGTCTTGCAGGTGGCCCAGGTCCAGTTCCCAGCACCACCTTGCAGCTGACAACTGTCTGTAATTCCAGAGGCTCCAATGTGTTGTGTAATACATACATGAAGGCAAAACACAAATACACATAAAATAAGAATAAGATCTTTAAGAAAGCATTACTCCAACCAAAAACCAAACTAAAAAAAAAAAAAGCAAAGAACAACAACAAAAATACACAACAATGTTTTAAAAGACCACAGTCAAATGTATATTACTTGCTACACTGTGAACCATGTTACATACTGATGGAATCAGAAGGGTAGAACATCACCCCTCTAATCATCCTGATCACAGGCATTTCATTCATATCCTTATAGCCTAATAATGGCCAGTGTGCTTTTCGTGTTCTTCAGCTGGATAGATCTTTATGAAAGAAAAAAATGGTCACCTATCACATTGTTCTATATGCTTTCTCACACGAGGTTTCTATTATGTATGCAGTTTTTAATTTTCTTATAATCTTATTGAAAAATGTGTGTTTATAAGTTGTAAATTCTGTTTTTCTTGTTTCTTCATCTATGATTTCTCCCCCCTGTAACGTGAATGGATTCCAGGAAACCCAGAAACAATATCTAACAAGCTCCTCTGAGCAGAGGAAGGAGCTGAATGGCAAAGAAATGTTTTCCAGGGTCGCTTTGGGAGATATTCGATCTTTCAATGTGTTCAACAAATGGGTTTAGTAATGCACATTTCAGCATACAACAGTTCACACAGAAACATGGGTTATTCAGCCCACTTATCCAGGAATTATATACATCATGGGCCATTTTCAATGACTCTTTTTCCTATGAATGATTTCCTCTTGCTCAAACACAGAGTGCATGCCAGTTTTGTCAAAATGTAGTGTGCTGAAATACGAATGTGGTAAAGAGAAATAAAAAAGGAAACATCTTCATCACTTTATTTTTTTAATTTTTATTTTTTAGGTTTTTGTTTGTTTGCTTTTGTTTTTTCGAGACAGGGTTTCTCTGTGTAGCTTTGCGCCTTTCCTGGAACTCACTTGGTAGCCCAGGCTGGCCTCGACTCACAGAGCTCTGCCTGGCTCTGCCTCCGAGTGCTGGGATGAAAGGCGTGCGCCACTGCCCGGCCCTCATCACTTTAGATGGGTGCTGCAGTGTCTTTCTTGAGGCAATGCAGCTGTCTGACAACTCCCCGACCCAAACATAAGGCCGCCTTTTATTCAGAATCTGTGCAAATATATAACTTGAAAAAAATCATTTATTTTAAAGGCACAGCAAGTAGACCAAAACAAGAACAGGAGTTTACTCTGTGGAGACCAGTTTGTTTTCTTTTAGTTTTATTACTGAAGGAAATTGATGTGCCTTTTTACTGGAAAATAATACTATGTTTGATATAACTTTGCATTTTGGTTTTATATTCTAATGTGTCAATTTGCATAGCTTACACAGATGTTAACTTTTACTTAATAAGATTGTTTGATAATGTAAAATGTTTCAAACTTTCTGATTGAATGTATGTCATCAGTTTTAACCAGTGGCCATTCATTTTTTCTCTTTGATAAGTAGATGGCATTAGAGGTATAGAATATGTGCAGTACATATACTTCCCGAAGGAAGAGCTGACATATGGTCCTTATGGTTATGATTTACAGTGAACAGTACCACAAAGAGATGTCACAGATGTAGACAATACAGGTCTGTGATAATTATCCTATTTGTTTAAGAATTAAGAATTTAGTGCCTAGAACAGTATGTTTTTACAAAGCGCTTTAATGGGAGCCAGGATAAAGGCTCAGTTCGTAGAATGTTTGCCATGCAAGCATGAAGACCCGAATTCTATCCCCAGCAATCACATTTTAAAAACCTCGCCGCAGGGCACACATCTGTACTCCCAGCATTCGGCACAGGGGCACACGCCTGTAATCGCAGCATTCAGACAGTGGAGACAGGAGGATTTGTGAGACTTGCTAGCCAGTTAGTCTAGCCAAATAAGTGAGATCCAAAGTCAGTGAGACCCTATCATAAAATAAGGTAGAGAGAGCAACCTCTAGCCTCCTCACACACATGTGTAGATACACACACTGCACACACATATACCACAACCATACCCACGAGTACTTGAATACAATAGCATTAAGATACCACCCTTAAACTACAGTTTGAGGCTGTGTATTTGAAGCACTCTTTAGCCATGTTTGCCTAATTCCTAGGAAGCAAAAATCCGGGGAGCATTGATTTCCTGAACGTGAGTTATAAGGGACATACATGGTTCCTTCCATCAAGGAAGTTCCAGTAGGAAAAAATGGGGGAAACATTTCCACTGAGCACGGCTTTCCCTCCTACGTTCTCACGATCAATGAACTTGCACATCATTAGGCAGTAAACTTTAATGATTAAAGCAATAGCATTATTTCACGGATGCCCCTAAGGAGCTACAAGCAAGACAATTGTTATGGTTGATTTTGCAGTTAGCCCATGATGGCTGATAAGACAAGGCTGTTCTCTAAAGCAGCAGCTGCTGCTGATATAACACCCACATACGGTCCCAAAGTGCTGAGGTGGCATTCCTGATTACCTCGATAAGCAGGTTTGGATGAGGGACCTCTGAGCTCTACAGTGGGGCTACCTGAAAGAGCAAAATTTTATCCAGGGAGTGAGAGCTGCTAAGGAGTTGCTTTCTGAGGGCTATGGTGGATAACAGGCCATTTCTCTCCAGAAGTTTGCAAAGGAGAGCAGAAGCAATGAAGGAAGGATGGGTAGAGCCCGGGCATCACAGACGGCAGCATGGAGAGAGAAAGGAGGAGGAGAGGAATCCATGGAAGGGAGGGAGGGACAGACAGAGGACAGAGGGAAGGAAGGGAAGGAAGGAGCAAGCATACAACAACGCAGTGCTCAGAAGGTGTGGTGGCTGCACCCGCTGGACACAGAGTACCCTGCAGTAAATCCTCACCAGTACCCGGAACAAAGACAGTAAACAAAAGACAGCTAAGAGCTGGCACCTGCAGGGGTGGGTGGGAGCAACGTCCACCACAGCCTGGCTGCAGCCTCGTTTCTCTCTGGCTTTTATGAAGCATGTAAGACCCTGGAATGATAAGTGGGGAACTGAATCTGGTCACCTCTAGGTTCTAAACTTTCCTACTCTTCATATAAGGAGAGGCAAAAGATTTAAATAAAATTCACACTTCTTACAGCGTAGCACTAATTTCAACTAATGGAATCATCTACCTACTTTGTAATCTTAGCCATTTTATATCTAATTTCCTCTCTGGAACATGAAACAACGTATCCTTAAGCAGCACATTTAACCATCTCAGCAGAAGGCCACTATAAAAAATTTGTTGGACATAAAATGTGTAACTATATGGAGATCACACTAAGGTTTATATTATAGATATTCATAATTAGTAAAGTATCGCCCAGTCAATGACAGGCTAGTTAAAAGACTTTCAATAGGAAGAGGTTTCATTATTCATTTACTCAACAAATATTTATCTAGAGCCTGCAATGTGGCAGAAATTGGTTTTAGTGATACAAGAGTATTTACAGCAAAAGTCCTGTCCTCCAGAGTACTGTCTAGAGAGGGAAGGTGGAGGCAGATAGGAAACAAATACACATGGAAGCCTGTGGTGTGTCAGATAACGAGAAATGCTAAAGTAAATAAATAAAGTTAAGTAAGTTAATTAAGTGGATGCAACTGATGTACAGTGGTCAGAGAGCATCCCTCTGATGGCCTTGTGTGTGCACCGGAACACTCCAACCTGTGTGTGTGTACACACATGTGCTGCTGAGAACGGAACTCAGGAGCCAAGCAAATACCAAGCCAGCTCTCGATCGCTGGTCCATCGTCTCTCTTTTGAGTGAAATCCAAGGGAAAGCAGCCTTGCAGATGTGAGGGTGAAGAGCATTTCATCCTGAAGAAACAGCAACTGCGAAGACCCAGAGGCATGATGTGCTGGCAGGTGTGACCAGCAGCAAGGTGGCTACTATAGATCCGATGCATGCTGTGGGAGGGAGAGGAAGAATGAAGCCGAAGCCACGGTGGAGCAGGCTTAGAGCAGGTAAGGCCCGCTAACCACAGAGAGGACTTCAGTTCTGCTCGCTCCAGGGAAACGGTAAAAACAGGGTTGCTAAGACTAAGCAAGCAAAGACGGCACTTTTGCACTTAACAAGATAGATAAAAATGAGAGAAGCAGAATTGGGGAGAAACAAAGATTGTTTGGAGGGTGTTAGGGCTGAGGTGGTATTATTGATGTAGAACTATCCAGTAAGATGTTGGTCCTATCTGTTTGAATGGAAATGCACATTTTGGAAATCTAACAGGCAAGTGATATGAAAAGCTGCAGAACTAGAGGAGTCATGGGAAATAAGAGTGGAAAGAAGGACTGGGAAGGCTGGGAGAGAAAAAATGACCAATGGAGAGAGAGAAAGGCTGTTGTGAGGGTATGAGGCAGGACAGCCCTGGGAAGGCGGCACGAGAGTGCATGGACACTTCAAACTGATTTTTCTTCTTTCCTTCTTTTTTTGAATCTCATTCTATAGGCCCTGTGGTGTGGAATTTGACATGTGCCTATGCTGGTTCTTTTTGTTGTTTGTTTGTTTGTTTTTTGTTATTGTTGTTGTTGTCAATTACATATAAACTAGGGTCACCTGGAAGAGGGAACCTCAGTTGAGGAATTGTATACCTCCATCAAACTGTCCCGTGGGAATGTCTATGGGGCATTTTCTTGACTGTGATTTATGTGGAAGGGCCAAGCCCACAGTGGGTGGTGCTGTCCCGCGTGGGCCTGTGCTGTACAAAAGGGGTAGTGAATCAGCCAGTGAGCAGTGTTCCTCCCCAGTCTCTACCCTGTTCTTGCCTTGGTTTCCTTCAATGGCGGACTGTACCTTGTAAGCTGAAATAAACCCTTTCCTCCCCACATTGGCTTAAGTCCGTGTTTTTGTTTGTTTTGTTTGTTTGGTTGGTTGGTTGGTTGGTTGTTGTTTTTAATAGCAACAAAAAGCAAACTAGAGCCTGTAGGCCGCTAGTCTTGAACTCATGGTGATCCTCCTGCCTCAGCTACATGCTAGGGTTAAAGACATGAATGACTTTATCGGTCTCTTCTATTTCTCAATGAACTGGAAAGGAAAGAGCACCGTGGCAATCAAGAGGGGAGGCAGGTGCTGGAGACTCAGAAGGAGAGGAGAGAGTGTGAAACAGTCTTCTAGAAAGCCCGACAGAGAACCAACGTCCCACAGACAGTAGTGCTGCCCTCAGGTTCTGAGCTATCCTGGAAAGCTGATCTTGTAACAAGCAAGCAGTGAGGACCTCGTGTGCAGGGTGGCTCTGAAAACTACAGAACTCAGTTTGAGACTCACACAGCTTCAGTCAAACAGTAGATGTGCCGAGGTGTGTGTGTGGGGGGGGCACTAGAGAAGTTAAGAAAGGGGGTGGAGATGCAGCTTGGTGATATAACACTGACCTAGCAAGCACGAGGTCCTAGGTCAGTTCTAGTCCGAGAGGAGGGAGACACACACCCTGTGGGAGCATCAGCCTCCAGCCCCTGGTCAGGATGATCGATCAAGCAACAATGCTGGATTAGCCAAAATGTTATTTCTCACAGTAGCCCAAAACAACTGGAACCAGGAAAGTACCTATGACTAACTGGAAGTTGAGCAGAAAAGCCAGAAGTGAAGGTTAACAGAGTGAAAAGAGGTCATACATTCCGTCAAAAGAGTTATGAAGTCAGCGAGTGGAAAAATGAGAACAGGAGGGAAAAAGGAGAAAGTACTGGGCAAGGGTGGAAGTGATGAACTGTGTAAGAATAATGGAGAGCCATTTTTATTAATATGTGACTTACAGAGAGGATAGCCTTTTGAGTGCAAAAAAAAATGAGTTTGCAGAACAATTCCACCATTGATTGTTGAATCTTACAGGATAACTTCATGTTGGGCAGGCCAAGAGGAAAAGCTGGCAATTCGTGACAATTCATCACCAAGGAGAAATGTAAGTCATGTGTCATGGCAGCTAAGCAAGGAAGAATTGGGGTCGGGGGATGGAGAGCAGGACTGGAAGTTCAGAACATGGGGACCAACAGCTGATGATGATGTTGGCCATCTCACCATGATCGTGCTCCAAGGACCACCTTCTCTCTCCCAAGTCTTAAATCAGTTATGGCTTTGTCTTAGTGGTCAGGTTCAAGCTTTGCTCTCTGGATTTCACAGCTCCTTCCTACCTAGTGTGAAGTTATGTGAGTCAGACTGAGTCAGCTTCAAGAACTCTCCTACACCATTCTTTGTGCTCCTGATGAGGGAGGCCAGCATCATTCAACTCAGAAGTGGGATGGGAGAGTATGATTGAATCAACAAAATGGAGCCTTTTAGTTACCCTACCATAGCATGCAATCTAGGACAGGAAAGAAAGGTGTGGCCAGAAGAGTAGCTCACTTCTGCAGAGGAAATTGTCCAAAGGCATCTACGTTTCTCATGACATTAAGTCTTTCCTGCCATTAACATTTTATTCACTGATTCTGGGCTATGACTTAACGATGAAAATTGAAGCCTCCACAACTCACCCACAAAGAGCCTATCATCTTTGATATTCTGAGTGAAAGGTTCTATACATTCCAAAGCATTTGAGAACAGAAGCCAGGAACCGTGCAGCAAAGGTACCAGTAACCCACAGATAGGGATAAGAGTGTTGGGCCGTGAGGAAAATGACTAATGAAGAGCCATTGAGCATCAAGGACAGAATCCAAGGAACAGGAAATATACCAGGAGTTTAAAAAGGCAAGAATGGATTGGGTTAGCTCCCCCAGAGCATTTTTAGGAGCCTACAGAATAGGAAATGCAGTCTTTTAGTCTAGGTCAAGAAGACAGAACAAAGGCTAAGAAAGAGATGGACTCAATGATCAACTGAGAAACATTCAAACTTCAAACGAGAGAAGTGGGAGAGGACATGGTGACCGTGGACGAGCCCTTTCTGGAGGCAGTAAAATGCTGGGGGTTGGGGGGGTTAGGACAAATATCAGTAAATATTTGGGATACATCTAGATCTAAAGATCAGAATAGGTAATTCTCAGGCCATAGTCGGGAAAGTAAGCCTGGAGCCACTCAGAGGAAGAGAGTAAGAAATTCAGGGAGGAGCAGACTGAAGAGATGGGGCAGTACCGGGGTAAAAATCTGACCGAGAAAAATTAAAGTCTCCATGTGACCATCACTCTCTCTTCCGTTCCTCACATGCCCAGATGCAATGGAGGTTCTGTCAAGGCCCAAGTTAATTTGGGTATGTTCTGCTTCTGGGGTGCTCCTCTTGCAATGACCAGACAGTCCAACTTGGCTAAGAAAGAATTTCTATGAACTGATTAGCTTACCCTAGGAAGAAAAGAGAACAGCAAGAGAGTTTGAGACAGGGCTCTTGGTTGTGTACTAATGCATATCAACCGTCTGATAAAGGTAAAATGCATGTGGTAGGTACTTCTCTGATTCTGATGCCCACTTACCATGGCAGGTTACAGTATGTTTACCTTATGGGTGAAGGAAACTGGGGGTCTGAAAAGTCACCAAGGGAACCAGACTTTCAGTCCCTGATTATCAACTATAAAGTCCTACATTTCTCTTCCTCGTTCATCTACAAAAGACCTTAGACCGTGCACGTGGCCCGATGGGGTGGAAAACGGCAACACAGCTTCTTCCTCTACCCATTCGAAAAGTGGCTCCTGATCAGCATCTCTAGGCGTCCCTGATATTGTGTAGGATCAAAGTTTGTCAGAGTCACTGCTCACTCACTGCCCTTCATGGTCCACCACCACACCTCAAGGCCCTCTGAAGACCGGCGGCCACTGATGCTTCTAACAGTCTGCAGAAGCTACATTCCCCAAAGCCATGCTTCATGATGCCTTTGAAAATTTCCTATGCTCACCTGAGCTGTCTAACCCTCCATATCCTGGTAAAGGCGTGCTACTGCCATTGATCACATTTTATTAGTGACGGTTGACTCATTGACTACACTTAATTTTAGACAAATAATTAAAGGTTGCCTCTTCCTTCTACATCTCCAGTGAAAACACTAGAAGTCTTGATTTCTATTTTTGTCTTTACAATCCAGACAGTTAAGTTAAAGGGATACAATACAATTTGCATTTGAAATTCAGGAACCTCTCTCTGTTGCTGACACCAGACTTTCATCCTTTGGAATTACCAGTCTTTAGAGAATTTGTAAAAACAGGTGTGGAATGAGGGTGTCATGTGTTGACATGCTGGAGAGAAACAGTGTTTTCAAGCTACATCAACTAAGAAATCATTCTGCCTACCATCATTTATTAACAAGGATCTGAAGGTTTAAGGGCATTAGTGTGGTCAACTCCAGATTTATTTGTGGTCAATTCCAGATTTAATTTCAGGTCTTCTGATATCCAGACCAGCGACCTACATCACACCTCTGTACCTTCTCTTCCAAACTATTTCTTTGTCTCTTCGTTCCTCTCTCCAAACAATTTTCATTTCATCTTCCTGAATGATTAGCAAAGCCACTGTCTGTTAGATGAGGACAGAGGGTCAGAAAGCCTGAATGACTGTCCCTAAGGCTGCAGTGACAATCACCGAGGAAGGAAGAATGATGTTCAAAAACAGAAGGCTGCTGACTTAGAAGTCAAGGATTCTACATTTCTGGATTCTCTATAGTTGTGTTGTTGGCAAATAAGACTTTCAGTGTTTGTGGGTTCTGAGATATATAGCAGATGATTTTTAGGGCTTAAATATTAGCTTTTTTCAAATAAAATTAATTTGGTTGCAATTTGAGGGACAGGGAAGGGACATTTATCTAAAAACATTATCTTTCAGACAAGAATGTTTTAATGACCAATACCTACAAAACTCACCAATCTTACCCCTAAGTAGCAGGGCGACCTGGTTCTTTTCTGTGTAAGAACGCACAACATTGTTTCCCGATGTTTCAGATGTCACTCTAGAACGCGTCACAACTGTTCCAGCCTATTCTGTGCCTGCTTGATTTGGTAACAAGCTCACAGGAACCATGGCTGCATTCATTGGCCCCTTCTATGGCCAACACGATACCGGGAGGGGGGCTTGTCGTGACAACGAACATGGTTGCTCTGGGACTCTCACCGGTAGAGTATATCAAGCTTTTAGTGCCTAGTAGGTAAAGGACTTCAAGGGTTGAATCGAAAGGGTATCTTCCAAAACAGACCAAGTTTTCAGGAGGAGCTAAGCTTTGAAAGGATAACAAGACTCAGGGAAAAGGGCTACAAAGGAAAGAGATCCCAGACAGATAAGAGACTTCTGTGGTCCTGAAATCAACGAAATGCTCCTTAGAATTTATTAAAGCTCTCCGTCGGGTTGTATTTTAATATTTTCTTCTAGTACATTTTCCCTGAGAAAATAGATGCCACCCTAAAAAAGAGAGAATAAAGGCTGCAAAGCTACTTTTTCCATAGACAAAATGCACAACATCCTTGCCAGCCACTGTGGCTGGGCACCGTTGCTACAAACCTATGAGTAAGTTTGAACAAATTTATTTCCTGGCTCATAGAAGACCTTAGACCGTGCACGTGGCCCGATGGAGCAGAAAACAGGAACACAGAGGTAGAGCTTCTTCCTCTACACATTCTAAAAGTGGCTTCGGATTGGCATTTCTAGGAGTCCTTGGTGTTAGGACTTAGGCTTATCAGATTCGTACCACACTGTCTGTCCTTCCTCACACCACCCACAGACTCCGTAGACTGGCTGCGTGAATGTTTTTAATGGTTTGCAGATACGTCACATCCTCCAAAATTATGCTTCATGATGCCTTTGAAATTTTCCTACACTTACCCGGGATCTCTAACCCTCCATACCCTGCTTTAAGATGTGCTACTGCTGTTTGTCACATTTTATTAATGCTGGTTGATTCATTATAATTTCAAACAAGTAATTAGAGGCCTGATCCTTTAAAACCTGATCCTCCCTTTTATCTGTGTTTAAAAATCTTTACAGCACAAGCTGCTATTGTGTATGGTCTGCTTGACATTCCAACAATTTTGCAACAAATTCTATTCTATATTATTTTCAGGAAAAATCCAGAGTAAGACAACACAAAATAAGTCACATGAATATGGATACACACTCTATGCAGTCTTACTTAATAAGGCGGATTTATTGCAGATAGAAGAGGCACAGAATTCCATTCACTCTGAAAGAATTGGGTTGCCTGGATACACCATACTAGGGCACCAAGGCTCCATCTCTTGGCCCACAACCTCAGCATGCGCCTCCTTCTTTGCCCCCGCTGCCAAGGCATTCACAGAAGTTTCTTCCTGGGTGGCTTCTTTGCTTCTCTTCCAGACCCCACTTCATGATACTCTATCCCTGCTAGGTTGGACCTTCACTGCTGCAGCTGAAGAAACTCTCTCAGAGCTACACACCTTTTAGCTCGACCAAAAGCAGCTCCAGAAACACAATCATTAGGCCACATTTGCAGGGAAATTGTGAATATTCACTTAGAGAAAATTGCAAGTCACTCTAAATTGAAACTGGCTTGCATGTATTTTCAGTGTGATATCTCTTCTTAGTATATTTCTATAATTATTTTTCAGATCATCCAGAACTCTAACATGGTCAATGAAAGGATCTTAGGGACATGTCTTGAACACGTCATAAAACATGCAAGAACATTACAGGCATGCATACACAAGCACACACAAAGGAAAAGGAAGAGATGGGTGCCTATCAAAAAAGAGAAAAATTAGAAGAGACAATTATACACATGGAATATAGTGCTGACATGTTGCATGAAGATAATTACTGGTAGTAGAACCATGAAAACAAAATGTTCCCAAAGATAATAATGTCTGGGGTTTTTCTTCCTTAAAATTTATAAGCTACTACTTGATGTGCATTTTCCCCTTCCTGGCAAATACAAAAATCTTTTCAAGTTACACTGCCAAATGCAATGCATTAGGTCAAATGCTGCAATAAAAAGAGAAAAACCAGGTAATTTTCACATCAGCAGGAATGTATTTATTTAGTAGCCAGAATTTTAAAATGATTTCAAGTTCAGAATTTCTCAGTTGAAAAAGTTGATAAATGATTTTTCCTAAATATTTAGCAAACTTTCAATTTTATATTTGAGGAGTAAACTTAAATGAATACCTTGGAAATGTCTAAGGCAGGGAAAATGCATTAAAATGTGCTATATTGTATTCTATTGTTTGTAATAAAAAGTAAGTTTTTCATGATAATTATTGAACAAAGAGATAACTTTTATACGTGTATATAAATTGGGTTAAAAAGTAAGGTAACCCATTCCAAAGTTATTAAGCCAAAAATGCTTTTTATCAAATTATAAATAGGTGAATTTTATAGCTAAAATACATTTATATGGAGCTCCAATTAAAATAATGTAAAACGAGTCACCCCTGCATTTCCAAGTTTCTGGAAAGGTAGGTTACACATCTGAAACCTGTTATAAAGCAGGGATGACTTAGAATTACACATTCTGTTACTGCTATTTTAAATATATTACTAATTTCTTTAACAAGGTTAAAATTATACATTAGAACTTTAAGTCTTAATTTTTATTTAAGAGAAAACAAAAGTTACAGTTTGACATAAAATTATTCCCACATGACATCTACCCTTATGTAACAATCAACTCTCAGTTTAGAGATAAATCCATGAATTCTAAAGTTTAAAAACTTACAAAGATGATTTTGACTTGCAACCATGGAATATGACAGGCAGTATGAAAACACTGAGTCCAGTTATTATTCTTGAAATGCTGTGTTTTCATTCATAGGACACTCCTCAGCAAAGGAGTCGGACTTTGGTTCCACAGTTTGTAAACTTTGCACAAATGTTGTTATGGTAGCCTGCTACCCACAGAGGAAGTTACCCATAAACAAAAACAACCGAATATTTTATTATTTCAATGCAAGCCATTGTAACTTTCCTTTGGATCTTAATTTCTAATCAGCTGGTACTTAATGTGAACCATAACCAGGAAAAGTGGATAATGCTAAATTAACACAAAACATAAGTTATAGCAGGAAAGACAAAAAAAAAAAAAAAAAAAAAAGGACTCCAAGTGAGTTAAAACCTGGTATAGTTAGAGTTCCATTGGTTTGGGTGTTTGTTTTTACATTGCTCAGTGATTTTGTAACCTAAATCATGACATTTCTAATCTAGTTAGTAACAGTTGTTTTCAAATGTCATAATTAAAAATATTACCCATTCTAGAAATAAACACTTTTCTGCAAAAGACACTTACCACTTACTATTTTTTTAACAAATTATTTACTTAAATATATTCATGACACCATGTGCTTGTTCCTGCAGCTAATTATTGACTATTATTTTTGGATAAGCATATTAACTACAGCAAATAAATCTTGTTTTAAAAAGCACTGAGAAGTGTGAGCAGCCATTAAAATGGAGAGGTTCCATCTGTATCTCCAGCTCAGAGCCCAGTGATTGGGAGTAATTCAACACTTTTATAAATATAAGATATAATAATTTACTTTGAGTATATGATATATTGAAAATTGTAAACAAAATTTGCTCAGAAACTGGGTTTTATTTTATAAGATGTACTCAAACACAAAAATGTGTTTTCTAAGTTTAAAGGCACATCATTACTCATTTTTATTATTTAAGAAAAATTATTACAATGCATCTGCAAACTGTTTGCAGTTTTCTACAGCAACTTTTATTTCTTTAGCCTTGCTTCACATTGTAACATAATTAATTATAAAGGCAAATAATCTATTGTGAAATTAGTAACATGGTCTAGTATAAAGCAAAACATTCATACAAGTAATATTTACAATTTAAACAGAATTTTGTTGGTTTTGATATTTCTACAAATTATAGAAATTCCCCCTCCTGTACTTTCTCTTGCCTTAAATTTTTTAAAAGTTTCAAGTCTTCTACAGATACAGAATTTGGAAAACATCGAATTATTTCCAAAGACAGCTATTTTTTTCTTTTTACTC
Source organism: Peromyscus leucopus (assembly GCF_004664715.2). Lineage (NCBI taxonomy): Eukaryota > Metazoa > Chordata > Mammalia > Rodentia > Cricetidae > Peromyscus > Peromyscus leucopus. Next base: position 127,093 of record NW_023505107.1, on the reverse strand, counting down.
TTTGTAGAAAGTCTTAAGACCTTTCTCCCCCCACCTTCCAAAAATCTCATTTTCACCTGAAGTAATTGCATCCAATTTTTCTCAGGTAAAGGAGACATTCTACAAAGTTTCAAATTTCAAAATCCCAATAAAGCATTTAAATTAAGCACTCATCTTTTGTGTGCGTGTGTCTATTACTTTACAGTTGTTATTTATACTGAAATTGAATCTTTTTAGCTCCCTAGAAATACCTTAGTGAACCCTCAACAGTTTCTAACCACTTAATAATTGTGACCCCCGCAGCCCCTTCAAGTAGATCGTTAACCACAAGAGTGCCTGGCAATTTCCAAACCATAGCGTCTGTCCAAAAGGAAAAGATAGATAGGGCTTTTTGAGGCCGAAAGGAAGTGAAAGAAAACAAAACAAATGTAGCTCATGCTGAAAGTGAAAAGTGCTTGGACCGATTAGTATTTTCTTTTCTGTACGGCATCCTGCCAAGCTTCTCCCGATTTTTGCGTGTAGGAAAGTGTTGCTATCTACCGCCCCACGGTCCCCTCATAATTACAGTTGTTTTGTGTTTTTCTCATCTGTTCTCATCCGACTGATAACCCCCGCCTCACCCTGTCAAAACCCCAACTCTGGGGGACCTCGGGTGTAGAAACCCTGCCGACTCCCGACGACGCATCCCACCCGGTCCCTTTCACACAGCTTATTTCAGTCGCGAGACCCCCCCCCACACACACACACACACACACTCGAGTAGTTGCAGTGTGAACCGGAAATTTTCATTTAACTCTCCCCCGCCCTGCGGGCCCCCGGTTCCGAGCCGATCACTGGGGAGCACAGTCCGGGCTGGGCCTCGCTCTCTTGCTCCGGAAGGCTTTAATTTGCACACTCGCCTCCGGGTGGGTCTGGGGCCCCAGAGGCTCGCAGGTCCCCGCCCCGCCGCGCAGCCTCCTGGCCTCGGGCCCCCAGCCGCGGCCAGAGCCCCGAGCCTCCCCAGCCTCCCCGCGGGCGGCGCCCTCCGCCGTCCCTCCGCCCTCCGCCGCAGTGCCCACCCCCTGCCCGCAGAGCGCTGCTCGCTGGGGCCGCAGTCAGTTACCTGCTCCGCGCGGCGAGCACGTGCGGGAGCCGACAGACAGACAGACAGACACTCCAGCTTCGCAGGAGGCCGGCGCCCCTGGCCCGCAGGTGAGGAGCCACGGGCTCGCGTGGGTGGGCTGAGGGGCTGGGTCCCTGGCGAGGACGTGGGTGGGTGAGGGTAAGGAGGGTGGGGGACTGTGTGGCCCCTCGGAATCCGCTTGCATTAACCCCTCACCAGCTGAGACTGGGTAGGTTATGGGGGTCAGCTTGGGGAGCTCGAGGTCTCGAGAGGGACCTCCCACACCGGGGACACCCCCACAACCAGGGTCCTGTGCCAGCTTGAATAGATTCGTGCGTACAAACACCCATACGTTCAGTTCTCATGGAACCTCTCCAAAACGGACTCGACTTGGACAGTCACATTTAAGGTTGAAAATGCCACCGTCTGGGTGGGATTGAGAGTGTGTTTCCGCGCCCACGTTTATTTCCCTGGGCAAGTTCCCTCTGCAGCCTCCCGAGGTGTAGGTACGGGCCCCATCTTCCCCACTAAGGAATGAACGTTCATGCAGGCTTCCTGCTGGCGACCCGCGGCGTGTTATGCACGGAGGAGTGCACGCAGCCCACCGAGGTTGAAGCCCCCGCGAGCACGCACGCTTGCTTCCTGGCCCAGGTTTACTTTTCTTATTTAAAGCTTTGCAGTTCAAATGCACGCCTGGCCAAGAGCAGCCCGGAGCTCCGCGGCGCACTCGTCCCTGTGCACGTGGGCGTATCTGCGCGGGCGCATCTGCGTATGCGCACACGCGCGAGTCGCGGTCCCGCGGGCGGCCTCCCCTCGCTGCGCTGGTGGCGACCCTTGCGGCGTTTGGCAAGGCTTCGGCAGAGGCTCATGAAGGATTTCATTGAGTGTGAAGACAGAGAGCAGAGACAGAAAGCAGAAGGAGGCGGCTGCAGCCTTTGTAGTCGCGGAGGAATGCGGAAATGTTGAAGCACTATGTCAAACTTTTTTGAAATGGGGTCAAGTCACATTCAGCCAGCGTGGGAAAGCAACAACAACAACAAAAAAGTGGAGGAGGGGATGGGGCTAGGCACCGCCGCTCCGGTCCGGGGGGTGCAGGCCCGCGGGGGTGGGACGGCTGCCGCCTCCGGGAGCCTGGGCTGGACGCGGCCGGAGGGGGAGGGCGGGCGCCGAGGCCGCGGCTCCCGCTACCTGTGTGGCCCTCGACCTGGCGCGGACCCCCGGGCGAGGTCTGGGGTCCTTTCCGCAGCTTTTCAGGAAAGCTCTCAAGGGAGCCGAGAGAGTCTCTGCCTTGGCCGCGCGATGCTAGGCCGGCACCCAGTGGGGGTCGCGCCATGTGTTCTTTAATTCCAGGCAGAAGGGCGAGCGGGGGAGGAGGGGTGCGGGGGCAGGTAAACGCACGCCGAGGGTTCCGGACACGCGGCTGTCGTGGGCCAAGGTCCAGCCTCGGCTGAGGCCGCCGTGGGGCGGGAAGGCTCGCTCGGTCATCCCTAATAACTGAGCGGGGAGGGGACGCCCGACCGCGCGTGGGACCCGGCCTCCAGCCGCCTGGGAGCCGAGCGACCTTCTCAGCCACCGACCTCCAGGCGCTCAGGACGCCGGAGCGGAGGTTCTGCAGTCGCAACCCAAGGGCAGCCCCGCTTCACACCCGGGAGTCCTACGCTAATCCCCAACCCCCACCGTCGTAAGGGCGATCGCTTCAACCGGTTGCACGGGTGGAAGTCAGCTGAAAACTTAAGGACCAGTCCCGGTTAGCTAAGTCCCGAAGTTACTCCTTCAGGACGGGACGAGCGAAAGTGTGACGGTCCTCCCTTCCCAACACCTTGTGATCTCGGGCGGGGGTGGGGGGCACGGCACTCCTCCCCTTCCAGGGCCCCTCGCTCTCCCACCCCTAGTAGCCCCAGCCCTCCCCTACCAGATGGTCTGTCCTCCCCGAGTTTCCACCAGGGAGGTCCTCCGAGTCGGAGGCAGAATTCTATCTCCCACCAAGATTGCCGTACCCCGAAGACCGTTTGTGTGTGCGAGTCCCTTTTAAATGTCTCTCGGTAGAAAAACTGAAAGTAGAAAGAAAGGAAGCAATTGCCGAGCAGATGTCTGACCACCCCTACTCGCGTACTCCAGCATCGGGTTACAGGGTCCCGAGAGCCCCAACCCCATTCTGCGGGCCCCACACGGGTGAAGCCCCGGCGCCTTCACACCAGCTTCCGAACGCCCCCCAAGACGCCCCGTCCCCAGCACGTCCAGGCCCCCGGAGCCGGGGAGGGCAGCCGAGAACAACGGTCTAGGTATAAATATTGAGCCGTGACATTGACGCGCCCGGCGCCTCCCCTCCCCGCGCTCCCGGCACACTCTGGGCTGCTCGGCACGCCCCCTCCCGTCCCGCTGCGTCCCGCGCGGCGCTCATCCCCGAGGGGCCCCAGCAACCTCTCCTCGCGAAGACTGCACGAGCCCTGCTGGGCAAGAAAAAGTAACTTGGCTTTTCTCCGAGAAACCGGGCAAGATTAGGCAGCCGGGTGGAGGGCCGGGGCGAGGAGAGGGGAGGAGGAGGGGAGCCGGTGGAAGCCGGTGGAAGTCTCCGGGGCTGTCTGATCGCACTTTCTCCTTGTCCTCCCATCTCCTCCTCCTAGGTGCAGAGATTGTGGGCAGACTATGTAATCGCTGCGGAGGGGGAAGAGGAGGGATCGGCGCTCTCCAGCGGCGGCGCAGCGGCTCGGCTAGGCGGAGTTTCGCGGCGGCTGCGCCCGGCTTTTCGCCCGCGGCGAGGAGGTCGCTCTGTCCAGCCCGGCGGCCGCGACTCCGACACCCCGGACCTCTGTGCCGCGCCGGCAGCGTCCAGTCAGCATGGAGAAGGACAGCCTGAGCCGCGCCGACCAGCAGTATGAGTGCGTGGCGGAGATCGGCGAGGGCGCCTACGGGAAGGTGTTCAAGGCCCGCGACCTGAAGAACGGCGGCCGCTTCGTGGCTCTCAAGCGCGTGCGAGTGCAGACCAGCGAGGAGGGCATGCCGCTCTCCACCATCCGCGAGGTGGCGGTGCTGAGGCACCTGGAGACCTTCGAGCACCCCAACGTGGTCAGGTGAGCGGGGAGCCCTGGCAGTCGGGTCCGGGAAGGTGCCGGGCAAGGGGCGGCTGGTGACCCACCTGGAGTCAGAGTCGAGTTTTGCCGATAGAACCGGTGACCTTGACAGACAGGCAGAAAAGCAGACCTGTGGTGGCTTCCCTGCAGCCACACAACTCTGAAGTGCTTTCGCTCTGTTGCTTGCCCCAAGAGGTCGTGGGTGGGGTGAATTGGGTATCTTTTAGGGACAAAACCGGACAACCCAGAAACGTCCCTCAAGCACTTACTCACTTTTCCAGTCTGGGGGCTAAGTCTGAGAATGAGAGAGAGAGGTATCCAGCTTGTGGTAATTAGAAGGAAACTGTAAGGGTGGAGCCTAATATAAATAAAGTTTAAGAAAATGCAGAAATGTGTAAGAATGTGTTTGCCAGTCAAATCCATAGTGGTGGCTTTTTTTTTTTTTAATTTAAAGAGGCAGAATAACGACTTCTAAGAAGTTTCAATGCTGACTCCTAGTGTTAAACATTGTTTGAAAAAACTTGTAAGGCTGGGTGCTGGGAACACTGAGCGGGGAAGATCCAGAGTTCAAGGCCAGCCTGAGTTACCAAAGACCCTGTCTAAAAAGAGAAAGGGAGGGGAGAGCATTCTTAACCGTTATCTGATTGTATCGCTTAGGGTACGGTCTAACTTCGACTGCCGCTCCCAAGGGTTAGATACGAGTCTGCGATGTGGTCCTCCTTAGATTCTAAAGCCTCTGTTTTCCCTGCGAGAGTTGTGCAAGTGGGTGGGGAGGCGTTCCTAACCAGCTCCCCTGTGAAGGAACGAGCATTAAAAGAAAGTGTGTGTGTGCGTCTGCGGTGAGGATAATGGTGTTTTCTCGGGGTGCCGGGATTTCCTCGTTGTGCCTTTCATCCTTTTCTTTTTTTAAACAGATGCATAGCTCACAGTTAAGAGGGAATGCACAGACCCTTCTACAAGTTATGTGATGGTTTACCGTTCTCAATCCACTCTTCGTGATTAGGAGAATCATGATCTTGGCATCTTCATCCTGTCTTCTCTTTCCTGTAGGGATTCAGTACAACAAATATGTGCCTACTGTGTGCCCAGGGGATGAAATCATGTAAATAAGCACAGCCAAATATTTCTGTAGAAAGTCAAACAATTTAACATTAGTCATCAAAATGGAGAGACCCAAGACTGGCCTTTGAAATACCAAGCCCTCTGCAAACTGGGAGTCTGCAGAATCCTGGGAGGTTTTTTTAGTGCTTTGTTCCCAGTATAGTGGGACTCAGTCCTGAATGCAGCAGGGAATCATAATACATAAATAAGTAAAGAGACATGGGAAAGATAGGCCCCCATTATACCTCTGCTTTAGCTAGGTGGTATGGGGTTGGAGTGTGGTAATGAGACTTCTAGAAAGTCAGAATTTACATAAAGCAATAAGTTCATGTGTGTGTGTGTGTGTGTGTGTGTGTGTGTGTGTGTGTTAAAAAGGAGGTCTGTGATAATGGAGGCAAAAGCAGAGCACATGTTGACTCTCAGTTACTGTCCTGGAGGAGTGAAGCTATACCAAAAGATGGATTCCAACAGGTTGCATGACATTTTGATTGGGTTCTGACAAATAAAGCTTGCTTGGAATCAGAGAAGCAGGGAAGCAGCCACGAGCTGACCAGAGTTAACCACAGAGGTCTGGAGACAGAGAATGACAGGAAGTAGTAAGGCGGGGTGGAGAGAGGATCTTGGCCTTTGGGACTGAGGAACGGAAGAGGTAGGAAGCGACTGTGGCTGCTCCCTGTTCTCTATCTTCCAGGTTCTTACCCCAATATTTGACTCCTGGTTTTTATTGATAAGATTAATAAGAGTTACGATTTACCAACATGAGAATTTAATAACAAATTTCAATTTGTCTGTTGCCTGTGGAGGGTCCAGTTAAGGGTGATTATCATATATGCAAATAAGATAATGTTCTTCCAATGAAGAGCCAGTGAACAAGCACCCTTGCAGAACTATTCATTAGTGCAATCCATTATAAATTCTTGTAAAAGAAGAAGGCTGTTCAGTTGTGCTGGCGAGTCCGGCTACCTAGGTCATTTCTACTTCCTGTTTTATCCTCTTGAGATTGGCATGTCCTTAAACAGTTTTAGTTAACCCCATAAATGGATTCTGAATTGTGAATTTCTGGAGGATCTACTCATAAGTAAAAGTAAAAGATGCTTTCTAAACTATTTTTACCTTTTATGACACCTGCTTACTTAGAGTTGTGAGGATAAAGTGAAAGGGAATGTAGGTGAAAGCCCTCTAAACTTAAAAGGCACTTCAGGTACCTAAGTATGTCAGAGATGATCAGATCCTTGACCTGGAACAGATTCCCAAGAAGGCATCATTATCTGACGATTTTACAGAACAAGTCAGATTCATGTTTAGACACTCTGGGGCTATTGTGACAAAGCATTTCCTGGGGAGACACATCACACTCACCTACTCATCCCAGATAGGAAGCTACTGCAGACCAGAGTACAAACACCACCAAAGTCCAGCTTGGTTCACCAATGAGCTTTATTGGGGTTACTTACAGGAATGTGGATGAGGACCTACTTAGAGGAGCAGTCATGCCTCAAACACAGCTGCATCCCCGAAGCCCACCCAGCACAGGTGACTGCTCACAAAGCTGGGAATCACTGCACAGCCTGCAGGCAGCTCAGCAGGTTGCAGAGTGTCCTTTCCAGATGCCTCAGTTGGTCTACACCTCTGCCAGGCAGCTCCGCTGGCTTCTTGCAGGCAGCTGGTCTGGTCTCCAGAGTCTTTGCAACTCAGCCTCACTGAGCATCTTATTTGCACCATGACTCTGCTCTTCTGAGAGGGACTCTCAGCTTTTATGGCAGGGAAGGTGTTGTAATTAACGGTGGGAGAGAGAAGTCACACCATGCAACAGAACTCACTTGGGAGGTTTATTGGGGGAAGGGAAGGAAAGGGCCCAGAGACAGTCCTCTGGGGAGAAGCAGTGGAGGAAGGGGGGGTGGAGCTTGCTTTTTAAGGGGGTGTAGTACATGTGCATGGGGACTGCATAGGGACATGGTGGCTGTAGTCGATGTGGTCCGTCAGGACCCTGAGCAGGCCAGCATAACTGTCTGAATGCTAACATTTCTCCCTTTTGTTTGTTACAAAAAGGTGAGGAGTTAGAAACGGGTAGCGGGTAGCGGGTGAGGCGGAAATGAGGGCGCCGAGTTTTCGAGACTGCTTCCTGCTGACCTGGGGGATATTGGTCATCTTTGGGGGACCTGAGAAAGCTGGGGTGCTGAGGTGGCATCCTGGATTAGCTGGTGGTTTCATTGCTGTCCAGGCTCTGTGGAGCCGTCCAGTACCACTTGGACCTGGCAAGATGCTGGCAGGGCAGAAGATAAAAGTGAAGTTTAGGGGAAAACTTTTTTTTTCTTAGCTCCTGGTAATTGAGGGAGGAGAGCCCCAAGACCAGGGAAAAGTGAGAGAACTTATCTGGAGGGCATCTGACCTGTTCTAGATAGATCCAAGTCGACTCCCTGGAGCTTATAAGAATTTTTTGAGTTTGCAAAAAGATAAGTTTTAGACACATTGGCATTCCCACTATTTATAATCTCTACTGAAATCCACATTGTAGAAAAGGCAGTATACTCATGCCTTTGAGTCATTAGAAAGCAACCAAAGGGGATTTAAAATCCAGAGCCTGTGGATGAGATAATATAGTAGTTTAGTATAGTGGTTTGTACTCTGCCAAAGCTAGATTAATAGCTTATCAAAATTCTATCCATTAATGTTAAGGCTATGAACTGTTGGAATCTTAATGCAACAGTAGCGTATCGAGAGAGAGAAGTCTGGAACATGCTCCATTCTTTTCTGCATCTCAGATCACTTTCTCCTTATCACCACTTAGGCTTTCCTATCTTCACATAAGCAGACCTTAAAGCACCTGGTCCTTTCCCATCATCACAGCAGCATCACCGTCTTGTTGCAGGATATTATTTCTAGGTGTGTTACTTTTGTTTATTATCTGGAGTGTTTGTTTAGTGATGCAAAGATGTGTCTGATTAAATAAAATTCACCTGCAGTCAGGAGACCACGGCAGCAACTAGCTGACAGGAAGTGGTAGGGCGGAGCCAGGTGAGAAGTTTATAAAGAGGGGCGAGGCGACACACCCGGGCTTTGTGGAGGATGTGAGCAAGGAGAGGAGGTGAGCTACTTGCTATTCAGCCTCTCTGAAGAGCAGAATTCCACCTTAACCTTCGAGTCTTGAGCTCTTTAGAGGGACAGAGGTTTAGATAAGTTGCCTTCATAGCTTTGCAAGAGTTGGAGCCAGAGGGAACAGAATTCCCTTTGGTTAGCGGCCCTTGCGGCCTAACCAATGCTGGTAAGGGCAGAGTTGCAGTTGCTGATTCAGACAGCCGTGGCTTAAAAGGCAGCGGCAATTAAATAAAAGGACAACAAGCAAGGGTGTTTTTTAAGGAGTGGTTAGTTCGTTCTATCTTTCCTGAGGACTGGGGATGGTACGGGGTATGAAAATGCCAAGGAATGTTGAGGATTTCAGATAGGGTTTGGGAAATCCGGGAGGTGAATTCAGGACCATTTTCTGACTGGAGGGAGGCAGGGATTCCAAACTGGGGAATGATCTCTCAGAGAAGGATGTCAGAGACTATCTGAGGCCTTTTGGTAGTGACTGGGAATGCCTCTAGCCAGTCTGAGAATGTGTCCACTAGGACCCTCATCTGACTGTGGGCATGTGGGTAAAGTCAAGTTGCCAGTCTGTCCCAGGGAGGGAGCCTCTGGCCTGGTGGGTAGGAAAAGGGGGACTATGGTATGTGGAGTTAGGGTCTGACATTTGACAGATTTTACAAGAGGCAATAATAGTTCTTAAGAAATGCAAGTCCTCAGGGGTGGGCTGCAGGTGGGCCTTGACAGAGTGAGCCAGAGCCTGGCTATCAGGATGAAAGAGCTGGTGTAGACAGAGTGTTGGGGGTGACAGTGGGGGTGTGGGCTGTAGTGCAGGGATTCCCTGCAGCGGGTGAGGTGGGTCTGGGCCTAGGCTGCAGCTCTAGCTGCCTCGTCAGCTCGGTTGTTTCCCTTAGAGATGATGGAGTTGCCTGTCTGTAGCCGTGGGGAGATGGGAGGCTTTTAGCATGGCCATAATTTGACCTGAGTTAGTTATGGACCTTCCTTTTGTTGTAAGTAGTCTGCATTCTTTCCAGATGGCAGCTTGGGACAGGTGGATATGAAAAGCATATTTAGAATCTGTGTAAACATTTAGGGATTGTTCCTGTGCCCATTGGAAGGCATGGGTGAGAGCTATTAGTTCAGCCTGTTGACTAGTGGCATGGGCAGGGAAGGCCTGTCCCTCACCCCCTCAGTGTCTGACATATTGCATGGCCTGCTTTTTGGGTCTCCTCGTGTAAAAAGGAGCTGCCATGGGTACCGGGTGTAGATGTCCGAGGCAGTGTGCCCTCCTGTATGTGTGAGGGATGGGGCAGTAGGTCCTCTACGGTTTCAATGCAAGAATGAGATGGAGAGTACCAGTGTTTGGTCCGGGAAGAAGATTTGAGATACTGAAAAGATGGGAAAGTAAGTGTGGCATCTGCTACTAGTGCCACCTGGAGAGAACCCAGAGAGGAGGTAGCATTTGTAAGCCTTTTGTAAGTTAGGAGATGGGACAGGTCGTAGAGAAGATAGTGGTGGGTGGCCCAGAGGTTAGTTTTTTGATTCACGAATGAGGAGTTCAGCAGCTGCTAAAGTGCGTGTGCAGGGTGCCCATCCCTGGGTGGTAAGGTCTAGTTTCTTTGATGGGTATGCTATGGGTGCAAAGGAAGGTCCCAGTTGGTGGCCTAGGACCCCAAGGGCCTATCCCTCCTTTTCTCTTACATAGAGGGAGAAGGGACAGGTTAGGTGTGGGAGATGAAGTGCTGGGGCCCGGAGGAGGGCCTGCTGGAGCTTCTGAAAGGGCTCAGTAATGGGGTGATTATGTGAGGGGGCCAAGGGCTGCCTCATATAAGGGGCGGGCAAGGAGGGAAAAAGGGGATCCAGGAACGAAAGAAGCCAGCTATTCCTAGGAACGATAAAATCTCCTATTTAGTAGAGGGGACTGCGACAGACTAGATTAGGTGTTTTCTATCCAAGGTAATGGTTTTGTGGGTTGGGGTAATGGTTAGTCCCAAGTAGGTGACCTGAGGAGTGGACAGTTGGACCTTGGAGGGTGAGACTCTATAGCCTTGGCTGGACAAGAAATTTAGAAGAGCAGAGGTGTGTGTTTGGCTAATTTGTAGGGATGGGCTACAAAGGAGAATGTCTTCTACATACTGTGTGTGAGTTTAGGATTTGGGAGAGACAAGGAGAGTAGATCAGAAGTCAGGGCCTGGCCAGATAGGTGTGGGCTGTCCCGGAACCCCTGGGGTAGGACAGTCCAGGTGAGCTGGGTGGAGAGGTGGGTGTCAGGGTCAGTCCAGGTGAAAGCAAAGATGTTTTGTGACTGGGTGCTGAGAGGAGGGATAGAGAAGAAAGCGTCCTTGAGATGCAGGACTGAGAAATGGGAGGGCATAGTGGAAAGGAGTATGTTAGGGTTAGGCACCATGGGATAGAGGGGGCCACTGCAGAGTCAATGAGCCGGAGGTCTTGAACCAGGCGGTAGGTCCCATTGGGCTTTTTAACTTCAAGTGTGGGGTGTTAAAGGGAGAAGATGTGGGTCGACATAGTTTTTTTCTTAAGAGGTCAGAGGTGATAGATGTAAGTCCCACGAGGCTCTGGAGCGAGAGTGAGTATGTAGCTTGGGTAATGCATCAGGCTGGGTCCTGTAATTGGACTGTGATGGAGTGAGTTCAGCTATAGAGGGGTTTGGGGTCCCCCAGAGGGGGACCTGGCAAAGGAAAAGTGTTGGGACCAGAAGGGTGAGTGGCGAGGTGGGAGGGTGTTGGTGAGTCAGGGGTCAGGTGAATGGGGGGGGGGAGCAAAAGAAATAGAGGCCCCCACTCTGGCTAAAAGATCCCTTCCCAGTAAGGGGATGGGACAAGTTGGCACCACTAGGAAGGAAGAAATGAGAGGAATACCCCTGAAAATACAATTGAGTGGTGGAGTCTGATGAGGTAGGTAAGGCTGTCCCCCTACCACAACAATAGGGAGATGAGAAGGAGAGGTGGGTCCCCAAAACTCCCTCAAGATCGAGTAAGTGGCCCCAGTGTCCAGGAGGAAGGAGATGGACCGAGCTGAGACCGTGGTGACTACCCGGGACTCCATGTCAGAGATGACACTGGTCGGGTCAGGGGAGCCCCGGGTCCCTTCAGCCGTCCATGGCCAGGTTGGCTGGAGCGTGGTCTGCATCTGAAGTCCCCGTGCCCTTTGTGGCACGTCAGTAGCCCGTTGTCCCTCTTGGTGGCACCTTGGACATGGCCTGGGTAGCCTGTGGGAATTAGGGCAGGCCTGGGCCCTGTGACCCTCCTGACCACATTTGAAGCAAGGACTTTGAGTCATAGGAGGCAAGGGAGCCCAGGCAGTTGCTGAAGCCTGTTGAATGGCCTTGGCCACCAGCTGCTATTTCTGTGTGCGGGGCTTTTATATCTCTCCTGTGGTACACCTTAAAGGCCAGCCCTAATATTTCTGCTTGTGGGGTTAGGAATCCTCTCTCCAGATGCGTAAGCTTGGCCCCAATGTCAGGGAAGCTCTGGGAAAAGAGAGAGGTCATAAGGAGTTGTCTGCCCTCTGGGTTTTCAGTGGTCCAGATTAGTATCCTGTAAGAGGGCCTTTGTGAGTCATTATAGGAACTGAGTGGGGTTTTCTTGTTTGTCCTGAACAATTTCTTGGAGTTTTCATAGTGAACTAGTTTAAGGGCAGCCTTACAGAGACGGGATAGGAGGCAGGTTGTAAATATCCCTAGCTAGAATGCCCCCTGGGGTATTGAAGTCCCATCCTTAGTGGGGACCACCTCAGCCCCCCACCAGGTGTGCTGTGTTAGTCTGGTGTGTTTGGTCTGCACGTGCTCTAGCCTGCTCCCAAACTCGCCTGCGTTCCTCAGGAAGTTGGTTGTTAGCTAGGATCATACAGATACCATGGAAGGTAAGACTATATGATTGGGTGATATATTGGAATTCTTTAATGGAAAAAAGAGACATATAAGACCCCAGTTTTTTTTTTTCTATTTGAGAGAGTTCACTTAATGAGAAGGGGGACATGTACCTTAACCAGTCCATCCACCTTGGCAACCTCTCACATAGGAAGAACTGTGGCTGGGTTGGAATGAGTAGAGAGGGATGGAGGGGGTACCATGGTGGAGCAAGAACAAGTGACGGAGCGTGAAAGTGGGTGCCGGATTCAGGTGGTTAGAGCGGCCTGTTATGGGAGAGGAGGGAGGGGCTAGAGGAGCTGAAGTTGTACATTGAGGTCGGAAGAGTCAGGACTCATTAGCAGAGTAGTGGAGGGTTCCTCTAGTTCAGACTGCATAGCCTGGAGGATGTGAGTGGGGGAACAGGAAGAACAGATGGAAGGCTTGGAGCTAGGGTAAGGAAAGGCTGGGAAGTAGGGTACCTCCTTCCATTACCCAATTGCTGGCAAAAGGTCCGTATAATATTGGGACCTAAACTACCAGTAGGCAGCCATTTTGATTGATCATCTAAGATGTACTGGGGCCAGATCTGACTGCAAAGATGGATAAGTTTAGAAGCCCTTAAGTCGGGTGCTGAATGTAAAGGTCTGAGGTTTTCCAAGAGACATCCCAGAGGAGAGCTAGGCGTAGTTCCCATGATTGAGGCAGAAAGACAAGATCCAGAGGCCTGGAATTTCCAGTGTCCCAGAAATTCTGGGAGGATGGGATTGAGGAGGCACAACCTGCTCAGTGAGTCATCATGCCAAGAGCAGGGGCCAAGGGCTAAGCAGGTGCAAGCTGTCCCGTGTATTGTCACATAGAAACGGACCAGGGACTCTGAGACCCAGAGACATGTGGTTGCCTGATATCAGGGCTTGCCAGTGGGGCCAAGAGGCAAGCAACCATGCTCCAGAGATAAAGCCTCGGGAAGTGGCCAGGGGTGATCCTCAGCAAAGGGGGTCAATTGTAGTCTTGAAAGCTGTGGTTGGGTGTTTCCCTGCCTCCAGGTACACTGTGGGGGTGCTGTACGCTCAACAGTCTCTCCTATGGATCTAGGGAAGCGTTTATGCTGACCAGTAGAAGGGGAACTCACCAATCTTGCCGGTGTTGGGTGAAGAGTCCAGCAGCTATTGATTAGCTGGAAAAATGAGGCTGTTGTAGGTAGAGCGGTCCCTCAGATTGCCGGTCAGCAGGAACGTCAAGAGAGCCTGCTGAATCCGGAGATACCAGTGTTAACTCACTTGGGAGGTTTACTGGGGAAGCTTGCATTTTAAGGGGGTGTAGTGCATGTGCATGGGAACTATATAGCAACCTAGTTGATGAGGTATCCTGTCAGAACCCTGAGCAGGCCAGCATAACTGCCTGAATGCTAATAGAGGGGCCTAGCGAATCTGGTCAGTTTCAAGGACTTCCTAAAGCTGTTCTGAGTTGTTTTATCTTCTGCCTAAGGAGTTTCCTGCAGGATGATGGAATGTTATAATCTCCAAGGAAACTTACACAACAGGGACTAAAATGCTACGTGGGTACCCATCCCCTGAATTTGTTAGCAAAGGTCATTGATTGGCTATGTGTCATGAGATGAGTGAAATGATCCTGTGTCACAGCTCATCACGGCCGTCCTCACAACCCAGCATCTCCATTCCCTTTTGGTTTCCTTCCTGTTTTTGTTTTTCACTGAACTACCCTCACCCCCCCCCACCCCCCCAACGAATTGCTTGGCCAAACTAGGAATTCTTAATTGTAAAGGTTTGCTTAATATTTTCAAAGGCAATGTTAGGAAATCCAGGACAAGTGACAACAGTTCTTTTCCTCTCAAGGGAGAGTGTCAAAACTGAGCCCCTGAACGGTAATTTGTTGTCCTGCCTGGGGCAAGTTTTACACTCAGAAGCCTGGTTTTTTAATTGCTTAAAAGGGCAGATGCTTGTAAGTGCCTTCGAGCCATAAGTAATTGATCGTAATTATAGACCCTATCCACACAGAGTTAAGCCTCTAAGTTGAAGGAGCACAGTAAACATATTGGTTTTTTCCAGAAGTTTGAAGATTTAATTTTGATGGATTTACCAGAAAGGTGGACTTGTTATTGTTGGTGTGAAATCGCTTACGTTCTTGCCTACCTGCGCTGATACTCCCCAGGCTCAGGCTTGATGAGCCCGTGGTGGCCTGCACATTGATTTGCTGCTGTTTTATTCCCCTTTACTCTGGGGAAGTGGAGGCAGGAGTTCAAGGATATCCCCAGCTACTTGACAAGTTTGAGTCCAGCCTGAGCTACAGGAGAAATAAGATCCACTTGGCCACTCAAATGGTTCTGTTGTCATTGGAGATCACATCAGTGAGGCACGGCTAAGTGCTACTCAATGTTGCCCCAAACTTGGTTAGAAAAGTGATTCCAATTCAAACATTGCCTCTGGAAACCAAGATCATTGCCTGTCAGCAGATACAGGTGTAATACATAAATGTTTTAAGTACATGAAGTTATTATTAGGATATTTGGTAACGTTTTAAAAGCAAAGGAGATGATTATTTAAGGAGCTGTTTCTAATTTTCTCTTTTTAAAGATCTCAGCACTATATAGTGTAAAAGGAGAACAGAAATGTGATTTTAAAAACATGGCGTATTGGGCTAGAGAGATGGCTCAGCCATTAAAGGCTAGGCTCACAACCAAAATAACATGAGTTATTTATTTTTGATTATAAAGCCGGGTTGTTGGAGATGTTAGTTCATGGGAACTCTTATTAATAAAAGCCTTATTTTCTGGGCAAATAATCTGATGGGGGGGTGGGGCTGGCTTCAGTGAAAACAGGAAGAGCAAGACTTCAGTGTCTAGAGTATGTGTGTTCCTTCCTTCCGAGTTCTTGAAAAGTTGCAGTTGTCAAAGCTGTTTAGTAGAGAAGTTTTTACAGTGACATGCTGCTCATTCTCTTCCTGTAGTTGGAATTAGTAACGCTGAGGTTTGGGTCCTGCGGTTGTATTCCTTTGTGTGTGTTCAATGTATCATTGAGGAATTCCTGGAAGCTCACTCACTCTGGAGGAAAGGAAAAGGGAAGTCTGTGAAAGGGAAACCTAACACATTGGAATAACTCTTGGGGTACTCTTCTTGTTTTTAAGACTCAGGTCAATGAATATTTGTGGAGATGGATCCTTGTTTTAAAAAATAGTGCTTCTAA
This sequence comes from Peromyscus leucopus, assembly GCF_004664715.2. Classification (NCBI taxonomy): domain Eukaryota; kingdom Metazoa; phylum Chordata; class Mammalia; order Rodentia; family Cricetidae; genus Peromyscus; species Peromyscus leucopus. The sequence goes on along the minus strand of NW_023505107.1, from coordinate 111,706 downwards.
TTCACTTAATACCATTGTTTAGATCTGTGTTCCCGAGGCCTTACCAGTTACCAGTCTTTATGTGAACCAGGATTGTTTGCTTTGCAGGAAACCAATCTCCAAAGATTCCCCTTTGAGAACATTTTCCCTCCCTTCCTAACTTTGACATTCCTCTCTTACTAGTGTTCCCGGATCATTTTGGTGCTCATGTGTTCTGGGAACAAAAAGTGAAATGCCAGATCAACTCACAGATCAAATGTGCCTTAATAATCTTTTCATTTAGATTTCAATTGATAGAGTTGCTGTGTTTAATACATGCTGTTGGGGGTTCATTTGTTTATAAATAGCCAGTTGCACATTTGAACAGATACTACTATTAAAAAAAAGTGCTCAGTGTTAATTATTCTTAAAGAATTTTTTAAAGTTATTTTCTGTGTATGGGTTTTTTTCTGCATGTATGTATATGCACCATGGTAATTATGAACGGTAGAAGAGGGTGTCAGATCCCCTGGAACTGGAGTTGTAAATGATTGTGTTAGCTTCCATGTGTGTACTGGGAATCAAACCTGGGTCTTCTGGAAGAGTAGCCAGTGTTCAGGGTGCCTAATGTAACCTACTATATTTCATTTATTTAGGAAACATATACTTGCCAATCAACAGTTGTAGTAATAAAAAGCACAATCATTGTATTTTTTTGCAAATCTTGTGGGTTGAAATTGATATTGGAAGATTTGGGGGTGTTAGCTGTATTGTAGGCTTTCATGAAGTCTATTGTGTGAGAACCTTCAAATACATTGTAAATGTTTCTTGGCTCCCATTATTTGTTTTCACTACTGATGTTGACTTTAATGGTGTTTTCTTTGGCACTTGGTTCCTGCTGATGCCCTTCTTAACCTATTTCTTTGATTTTACTTGGAATAAACCTTAGAACGTGAGCTTGGGGTCCATCCCTTCACCACTCTGAAATGCTTCCTGTATTTCTGGGACAGTGTTTTAAGTTGCCTTATTGGTGTATTCTTTAATACTATCTCTTCTTGGATACACCCCTGTCTTGAAAACTTTGGAGCTCTGGTACGGCAGTTAGAACATGTATTTCCTTACATTAACTGTTATATAAAATGCATTAACCCTCCTCACCTAATCCTAGTTGTAGGACCCCTGAGGCACAATCTTGTGATAGTGTATACCCAGTGGCAAGAACATGAATACCTAGCAAATGAATGATGTCATAGGAAAGGGGTGTTAGAGAAAGGATCCTTTGGATCATTTGTATTACATGAGAGCATGTTGCATTACATGAAAGAATGTCAAAGAGGTAAAGTTGTTGTTTTCTCAGAAGTAGATGATGATGTCTGAGTTCTTACCACTGAACAAGTATTTGCTGGGCTTCTTTGTTGAAATGTGAGCTACACAGTGCTCTCACACTGAACTGTCTCCATCTTGCCCTACCCTGTAAACGAAGATATGAAGTCTGAAAATGGCTTCAAAAGCACAGCAAGATCAGCCAGGTTGATTAATGAGGTTTTGAAGTCTCATTGTTACCAGTGTATGTTTGATATGCTTGGACTTTTCCTAATAGTAAGAAATATACCACTCCTGGATGAGGAGTTGGGAAACTGTTTTTTTTTTCCCCTGTCCCCTCAGCTTACTAGCTGTGTGGGTAAGTTATTAATATCTCTTGGGTGCTGTTACTCTCAACAAAAAAGGAGGAAGTTATTCCTATACTTTGGACGTTAGTGGGTTGACATGATCAAATGAGACCATTAAAAGGTCAAATTGTACAAAAATGGAAATTATTAGCAAAACTAACTCCTGCCTCAAGCAGGAAACATAATTTCATGGAGGAAACTGCCATGTGCACAGGAGAACTGGACGGTATGTATTGTCATAGCTCTCCCACCCTGTGTGACGTCACGAGTGGCTTCAGTGTGACAGGAAAATAAAATCTTTAATCTGTGTCGGAAATTAATGTTCAGTTTGCCCATTCTGTTAGTGGAATTTTATTCTTCCATGGGTGCGTCTGTAGATCTCCTGAGGTCTCACAGGTGAGGGGGAGGCTCCGACTTCCTTTGTATTTCATATTTTAAGACAACTCAGATTGACTAGATTCATTGCTTGCTAAGCTCATGTTTAATCACCCCCCCCCCAATTGATTGGTATATTTTCTGTGTGTCCATGGTGGACACTCACACATGCACATGTAGAAGTCAGAGGACACCTGGAAGGGTGGATTCTCTCCTTCTACCATGTGGGTTCCAGGAATTCAGCACTGATCATCAGGGCTGGCAGCAAGTACCATCTCACCCACACTCTCACCTTTTCAAATCACAAACTCTCAAACAGAATTACTCATTTTATGTCACACATTTGAGCTCTCTGCTTAATTTCAGAGTCTGTTCCTGCCGCATAGCTGCTTCATAACACTCACTTTGTTCTGTTAGGATGTGCTGTTCTGAGCAGGAGGCTCTCTTCGTGGGCACTCATTTCTAGTAAAACCCTCTTTTTTCTCGTTTCCTTTGTCGATAAGCAATTCTCTTAACCTTTGTGGTGGGGATTCCTAATGGTTATTATAAAACATTTACTTTTCCTAGCATGCTTTTGGTTTTAAACAGCATACAAGTATTACATCAGGAGTGTTGCCACTTACTTGGCAACAGAACAGAAAAACAAAAGGCTATTCCAAGGATAGATTTTTAGGCTTTGGGTGCTGACTTTGAGCAATATATTTTTATTTGCTTATTATTATAATTATTTTTAGACTTTTTTAAAATCTATGTAGGTGTTTTGCCTGTACGTATGTATGTGCACCATGTGCATGCCTGGTGCCCATGGAAGCCAGAAGAGGTTGGTGGATCTCCTAGCATTAGAATTACAAATGGGTGTCATATGGGTGCTGAAACTGTTCCTGAATCTTCTGTATGAAGAACAAATCCTCTTTGCTGCTGAGCCATCTCTCTGACCCTAAGAAATACATTTTTAAAAAAAAATTAGTGGAGACTAAGCGAATTGATAGTGTCAGGTTGGGAGTTTTAGAGATTTAGTATGTATCCCAACCCTATAAAATGGTTTTAGAGAAATACTGAGAATGATAAAAATGAGATTCTTTTCTTGTTGAACCTTCAAGAACCAAGACATATATATTTGAGAAGTTGGATAAAAGGGTTCACAGAGCTAATTGTGAATGAAGAAATATGTGTGACTTTTATGATTTTGAAATAACACACTTTTTTGCACACTAGTTCACAAAAATCATAACATCTTGCCAGTCATTCTAAATTATTTTAACTTTTGTGATTTAATTTAATGAACTTCTGGATTTTTTAAACTACCACTGATGCAACTGGGACCAGAGATACAACCAACTGGTTTTGCAGGGGCAAAGTCTTTTAGAGTTTACTCTCTACTTCTGGCTGGCCTGGAATGATGAGTGATTTCAGTATGCGGTTGAATCCATTGGTACAAATCCAGGTCTAGAAACCAAGCAGGGCATAGTAACACAAGCCTGCAATCCTAACAGAGGTCAAGGCAAAGGATTGGTGTAGATGTAACCAACTGTCTTATTAAATAAGAAACACAGAACCAATGTAAAAGAGAAAGCCAAGAGGTCAGAGCTCAGAGCTAAAATCTCACCCTTCCTTCTGCGGTGGTCCTACTCTCCAAAAGAGAATAATACTTCCTGTGTTTGTCTTGATATAGTCTTTCTGTTCTGCCTTCTCATTGGTTGTAAACCCAAACACATGACTGCCTCGTCACTGCCTGTAAGTACAGCCTCCAGGTCTTAAAGGCATGTGTCTCCAATGCTGGCTGTATCCCTGAACATACAGAGACTTACCTAGCTCTGCCTACCAGTGCTGGGATTAAAGGCGTGCGCCACCACTGCCACGCTCTTTCTATGACTCTAATAGCTCAGACCCCTGGCAACTTTATTTATTAACATACAATTAAAACACATTTCATTACAATAAAATACCACCATAGATTGGGAGTTCAGAGTCAGAATTTGCTACATAGCAAAATTTGAGACCAACCTGGGCTGCAGGAGACCCCGTGGAAGGAAGGCCAGCTGACTGGCTGCTGGCTTTTGAGATGAATAAGAGAAGCAAATGTATGAAAAGTGTACATGTTTTACTTCAGCTAATAAAATAAGAGCCGCATCCATCATTAGACAGTAGAAACTGGTCTTAGGATGTAACAGTGTGTCTGAAAGGATATACATGCTCTGCAAGGAGAGATGAGGAAAACACTGGTAGGTGTTAAGCTGAGGAGGAAGGAAAGATCTGGGCTAGCAACTAGTTCTCAGTTCCCAGATGTAGCGTAAGATCTGAAAGAATAGAATCTCTGCCATGTTGATGAAAGCCTTGAGCCTGTGCTTATTTAATGAATAAAATCAGTGTCCTTCTTGGAATTCTATAGGAATAAATCCAGTCTGATTGCTTTTCTTGAGGACCTTTTTTTAACTGTTATTAAATAAACGGTTTAAGTTGTTAAACACATTGCCCATTCACTTACTGCTTGTAAGAATTGATAGTGTGTTGTCTACTTGCCATTAGAGTAAGATTTGCAAGTGAGCAAGAACTTAACACATTCGGCTCACTGCATTACTTCCATGTATGTAGAACATGTCCTTGCAGGCTTTGTTAAGTAGCTGTCAAGTGAATGAGTGGTGTAGATAGACAGATGAAAATGTACTCTAGTAGGATCATTGATAATAAAATGTAAATTAACACCAAATTTTCAGTAGGCATTTTATTTTTCTGTCTAGTACTTTACAATGTCATTTAGATGAGACAATCTAAGAATTATGGTAGTATGCAGTTCAGTCCGTGGCTGTAAATTTGACTATGGCTAAGCATAGGATGCAGTGAGCTCTTTTAATAATGTAATGATTGGCAAGCCGGCTAAGCCATGAGATTTCCTTGTGAGTTCTCCTACTACGCATAACTGTTGTATCAATAATAGTAATTGATAATGATACTTACTGTAAAGTGACTATTCTCTTTTTGCAGATTTGATTTAGATATTTTGGTGAAAACATGACTCTTTACTATGAACTTTTATATGATGTTGCTGTAGGTTTCGTTTATTAGTGTAAGCTCTTTAAGGCCCTTGCATAAATGGCTGTATCTGTTTCTTACTGTTTTAGTTCGGGTTTCTATTGCTGTGAAGAGCACCATGACCATGACAACTCTTATGAAGAAAAAATTTAATGGGCTGGCTTACAGTTCAGAGATTTAGTTCATTATCATCATGGTGGGACATGGTAGTGTGCAGGCAGACATGGTGCTGAGAAGGAGCTGAGAGTCTGACATCTTGATCTGAGGACAACAGAAGTGAACTGTGACACTGGGGTGTGACTTGAGCTTATATGGGACCTCAGAGCCCACCCCCACAGTGACACACTTCCTCCAACAAGGCATACCTCCTAACAGTACCACTCCTTTGGAGGCATTTCTTTTAAAGCACCACACTATCAAGACTCGGGTGCTCAGCCTGAGATTCCTCTGCTCTGTGCTAGGATTATACGCACGTTTCCCATCAGCTAGTGGACTATGGTGTCAGTTGTCATGATCAGCTGTGGAAATACTTTTTTTAGTAAAGGAGGGAAGAAAGGAAGAAATAGAATAGAAAAGGAAAAAAAAATGCTATCCCAATCACTTGTCAAGTATGTTATTGAAATTCAGTTCAAAATTTGCAGAGGAGCGAGTTGTCATTTTTCCAAAGTTTCATTTTATTATCACAGTGATGATGTTTGGATTATCATCATGAGTTTCCTCAAAATTTAGAGGTTCAACACCGTCGTTTGTTTCAGAGATGTAGTACTTGGGGAGTTCAGCACAGTGGGTGGTGTTCTCTGACTCCCGTGTCTCAGATAGAAGCTGGAAGTAACTCAGCAGCTAGGGATTCATGTGAAGATTGTGTATTAAGTCAGTGGTTGTGGCTTGGTAGATAGATAGATACAGCCTGCGTACTTGATCTGGGGTGTTGATCAGCACCTGTACACCTGGCCAGGCTTCCTTTAAGAACCAAAACTTTCAGAGTAGTTGGGCTTACATGGTGTCTCTGGTTCCAAAGCCAGGGTCCCGAAAACAGTTTTGCCAATTTTGTTAGTTATAAGTGAATTCAAACCCACAGACTCAAGGGAAGGGATCCTGTAACACACCGTAATGGAGGGAGGCTAAAGAATTTGCCACCTCTGCACAGTCAGCCTTTTCTGTAGCCATAACATCAGTACTTGGTGCTCATCCAGAAGGGCATATGATTAAATGGCAACAAAAGCCAAAACAATGTGGCTGCACCCATCACCTGTCCTCGCAGCACCCACACACATCTTCTTTAATGTGGTTTTGATGCTGCTGGTAGCTGCCTCCATAAATCTAGTAATATGCTAGTTCTGTGTTGATATCCAACTCTAGACACTGTCTTCGGGCTTTCTAATCTAAAGATGAGAAGTTAATTTCTTCAGCTGTTGCTTTTTTAGGTTTTTTTGGTATCTTTATTTAATAACCTGTAATAATCTTGAGCAACATCCCAAAGCATTGTTATTATCGTTCACTCTGGCTGCATCTCATCTTCATTTAATAAGAAGAGAATATCCCATTTCCTCTATTCTGCAGTCCTCCAACAACGCAATGCTTGTTGGTTCTTAAGTACTGTGTTCTCTTCTTTCCTGCTTCATGTAAAGCTGATTTGTGGAATTGAATGCCAGCAAAATGCTTACATTTATTATAACCATAGAGAGTTCAACACAGGGCAAAGAGTTAGTGTTCCTGTTTTCTCTGTACAAGTTGAGCTTTGTAACTCATTAAGACTTTGTAGTCCTCCTTACTTTAGATATTTCTTGTTTCACATTGTGTGTTTGAAATTGTGCGCTATTTTAGTGTACTTTTTATTCAAGGAATGACTTTCTTGTACCATTTTCTCCCTGGAGTTTATGGTTGCCTTTGTATTTTTTCTTGTCCTTGTCAGTCATAATCCATATTCTTCAGAAATGCCATGTCTAAGTGTGGTGCTCTCTCTGTTCTGTTTTATTTCATGAGACATGACTGCCAATATAATCAAGATCTAAAATACTCGCCTTCAGAGCCTTGACAATCAGTGGCCTCACCTTCTTGACTCCTGGCTACTCCTCTTCCTATATATGGAGTTAAGGAGCAGGTGCTCGCTTTCCTCTCTCTCTGGGGTGCAGTGGTGGCAGCAGTGTGGTGTGGTTTTGCTTTGGTTTGTTTAGTTGTTTTTGCTTTATGGAAAATACTTTTGAGATTCATTCATGTTGTTGACTCTTTAAGTAGTTCATTCTTTCCCATCACTGGATTTTACCACACAATTTGTTTATTCATTCACCTGTCAATGGTCAGTTTGTGCTGTTCAGTACAGGGCTCTTATAAATGATGCTTTTATGCCTCATACAGGTCTTTGCACTCATTGACTTGTTTTCTTTTCTGGGCAAACATCTGGGTTGATGACTGACATGACAAAAGTATGCCTAAGTTTTAAAGAAACTGCCTAGCTATTCAAACTGGTTATGTTATTTCTATTGCAATGTGTGAGGTTTCCATCCTTCTAACACTTGGTAGTGTGAGTCTTTTTAATTGTTGCCATTCTGTATTTGTTGTGAACTGCAAAATTGATTTCTTCAATGGCTGTAAGTTGCTATAGAATGAATCACACTTTGTAATATGTGTTTTCTAGGGGTTTATGTAATGTGTATATTCCATCCAGGATTTGAGTTGAGTGGTTTATATTCTTTTGTCTTTTAAATGTCTGTAGTCCTTTTCTCATTCTTCATGTTAATAATGTCTGCTTCCTCCTTTTTTATTGTTCTTTTGTGGGTTTTTTTTTAATTTTATTTTTATTATGTGCATTGGTATTTTTCCTGCATGTATGTCTGTGTGAGGGTATTGAATTACTTGGAAGTGGAGTTACAGACAGTTGTGAGTGCCATGTGGGTGCTGAGAAATTGAACCTGGGTCCTCTGGAAGAGCAGCCAGTGTTCTTAATGGCTGAGACATTGCTCCAGTCCACTTTTATGGGATTTTGTTTGTTGATTTGTCAATTTTATTTTCATTTAACCAGTCTTTGTTTCATTGATTCCTTTTGTTATTATTTCTGAATTTATTTGCTGTTGCTTTCCTTTTAATACTTAGTTGTCTTTTATTCTTAGCTTAAATTAGCAATATTTTAATGTAGGCATTTATGTAATTTGCTCCCTACAAATTTTAGCATATGGTAAGTTTCATTTCATTCCATTCAGAATATTTTTTAAACTTTTATAACTTTTTCTTTGACTTGTAGATTTTTTAAATTACTAAGCTGATAAAGGATTTTAGAAGTATTTTTCATTCTAATTAAATTCTGTTGTAATCTGAAAAAATATTCTGTATGATTTTAAAATTCAATAATATTCCTTTGCTCTACCAAATAGTTTGCCTTGGCACCTACTCATCATTTTCTGCCTTGTTTTATTTGTGTTTTCCTTTAAGTCTTTTGAGTATGATTAAAATACTTGTAATCACTTTAATGTTTTGCTATTGCATAAATGTCATTTCTGCATCTACTTTTGAGGACTGATTTTTCTCTTAATTACAGCTCACATTTCCCTGTATATCTGTCTAACTTTTTATGTTGAAGGTCAACTATTGTGAGTGCTGCATTGATGAGTGCTGGATTTTGTTGTGTTCCTTTGAAGAGTGTTGGCTCTGTAATAGGTACTCAGTTGATTGAGATTCAGATTGATCTTTCCACGGCTTAGTTTATTTCATTGCTGCTGGTGGTGAGGGGACTAGTGTTGGCTTTCTTCAGGACTAGCTCAGTCGCTTGTGCTCTGTCTTCTTTCACAAGTAGAACTGGAAAGACTGCTTGCCCTCTATGGCTCTAACAATCATTCAACTTCCAGCTCTCTGAGACTCTTTCCTCACAAAGTGTCCATTGTTTTGCAACTTGTCCACACTTACAGTTTTCATATTCAGAAGATCTTGGTGGATTCCATGTAGATTTCTGAAAATTGTGTTCTGGATAGCTTTTACTATTTGTTTCTCTATTCTCCCTTGTCTTTTCAACTTGGTTTCTTGTCTGTTCACTTAGTGAAACTACAGCCTCCAATATCTTCCTGTACCAGTAATCTAGAAATTTCCTTCAAACAGAAAGCAGGGCAGCCTAGAGCTCAACTGTGGTCTAACATCTTAAAACGTTTGTTCTTGTCTTTATTCAGTTTCTAGTTGTTGATGTAGGTGAGACGCCTGGGCCCTCTCTCGTGCCTTGGTATCCAGTAGAACAATTTTACTTTTGCATGCCCACGTGTGCATGCGCGCGTGTGCGTAGGTGTATGTGTGTTCATACAGGTGTGGAGTGCACATTTTTTTGTGAGTGTGGGGGTTGGGCAGTGTCTTCAATTGCTCTACACTGTTCTCTTCTGAGACAGGTTTCCTCTGTGAATCCAAGTCTAGCTAGCAGGCTTATAACTTCTGGCTAGCCTAGCAGGCCAACTCATGCTGGGGTGTGAAGATGATAGGCACCTATCATGCCTGCCCAACTTTTTTGTGGCTGCTGGGGATCTCAACTCTGGTCCTCACACTTGTACAAGTCTTAGCCTTGCTGAGCCACCTCCCTGACACTCTGTAATTACATTTTAATAGAGCACGAACAGCTAATACACCTACTAAATGGATCCTTTCCTCTCTGCTAATTTTCGTTTCTGAGTCAATTTCTGAGAAGTTCGTCTGGAGTAGGCAGTTAGAGGTAGAAGTATGGTTTGTAGAATTTACTTTTGGTCAGTGAGAAATACCAACTGTTAAGATATGCCAGAATGTTCAGTGATCTTTCCTCCACAGTGCTGAGCATGAGGGTGGCGGTGGGGACGCTGACCAGCTCGGAGATCAAATGTCAGGTGTTCAGCTGACTGGGAGCTGCAGTTCCTGTTCCTTTCCCCCACTGAACCTTTGGCTCTTAGTCTAGTTCCTGCTTCCTCCACAGCATCCTCATGGCATGTTCTTGAGCATGGACTCTTTCCAGTAAAAATATTTGCGTATGCCATTGATATTTACTGATTTATAAAACATACATATACATGTAGATACAATATTATGTATTAAACAAGATTAATGACTTTGAAATGAAGGGATAGAAGAAATCCACAAATAAAAGCTATTTTCCGAATCCCCAATTTATCTATTTTTCACTTTGGAGTTCATTGTCTCTTCACTGATGTTCATTTCCATCCATCTGGAAATGTATTACACCCTCTAGTGTGGAGTGAGTCTGTGTGTGTACATGTGGTGTACATGTGTGTGTGTGCATCTCTGTGTCCTTCTGTAGTCTGGCTTTTTTCTTTCCCTTGAGCATCATCTAAGAAAGAATGGAGACAGAGTTGCACTGAGTCTGCCACTTTGCAATTCACTTTGCTTCTCTGGTGGGTGAAGAACAGTTGCAGCCTGAGGATGGCTTGGTCCTTTTCAGGAAGTTCTTTTGATGCAGCAGTCCTTCAATTTGGTATGTCAGAGGAAGGGTGGCCCGAGGAAGGAGAGCGGGGTGGGGAGAGCAGCTGCTCAGAAGTGGGAGGGGGTGGACGCAGGAGCTCTGTCTGCCCTGTGTAGTTTACCTTCTTTTAATTTGGGAGACGGTATTATCTTCTGGAAAGGGGCCATACATGTACAACAAGCATTGCCTCATTCTTTCAATGCCTGTTGCACCTGGCTGTCTGGATTTCCTTCTCATATTATAAGTTTCATCCTGGTAATAGACCATCTTGAAGCCAACAGCTGGTATAAACTGTAACATGTGAGAGAGAATATGACATCATATTTGGAATGTTGGCCAGCTGATTTTTCCTAAGGGAAAGAAACTAGAAAACTTAGAGAAGTAATTAACTATAAATTAATTCATTGCAGGAATTTCCCATGCCTGATGATTTAAAGAATAAATTCTGCATGCAAATGAATCATTGCCAACTCAACTGAAGCTGGTTGCATACTCAAGTTTTCTCACCATGCTGTGTTGCTGATAGAGACAGGAAGTGAAAAAGCGAGGTCTATGAGATTTTTTTTTTCAGGGAAGTCTCTCAGCCAGTCTTTCAATGTTTCTCGTTTAGGCTCTGGTCGCCAGGGTAAATGACTCAAGGTATCTATTGCTGCTTGGCTGTTTTTAAAGGGGAATTTCCCCATGTTCTCGCCTCCCTAAAATAGCTAATTATATACTGGAAGTTTCAGTACTTTGTTCGGAGCTTGTGAAGTCAGCACATTCTGGAAGCTCCCCATGAATGTGAGTCTGAGCTGGCCTGATGCTTTTGTTTCTCCATCTCTGCAGCTCACTGTACTGTAAGGACACAATTCTATGGCTCTTTCCCCTCACACTTGATGTGGTGGTTTGCATACAGCTGCAGGGTAGACAGTTACCTTTGAAAGGAACATTTGGCCGCTCTAATTTGATTAAAGAAAACCACCTCAATCATTTCTAGACTGAGAACGTTTTCATTTTAACTTGGCAGTAAGAGTTGGGAATGTCCTCACTGCACTTAGATATGTGCGGAGAAGCTGCTGGGAACAAAACCAGCCGCTTCAGTGAAGGATGCTTTGATGCATTTTTTTTTTTTTTTTTTTGAGACGAGCGATATTATGTAGGATTGATTCTCTTTCTTTCTCCAGCTTTTCTGCATCCTTGATTTTCACCTCCTTCTTCTTTTTATGATTGTTTACTTGGTAATTCTGATAAGTACATAGATTCTGGCAAGTAATAGATTGGCACTCTAAGGTGATTTAGGCCTCTGAGTCCTGGAACACCCATTGTCCCATTTTTACATAGAAGGAAGATTTCCAAATCCCTAGTTACTATGAATTACATGTGCTTTCTTTATCATTGTTGGGAGAGGCCTGAAAGGATTTTGGATCACAGATCAAGGCTAAGAGTTTGGTTGTAGCTTGCATTAAAGAAAATTGTCCCTGTCACAGCCTATAAGACCCTTTGCTAGACAACTATCACCCAGCTGCAGACCTGTTCTTAAGCTTAGGAGTTCTGACCTCTCGTTAGTGTAACAGTCCAGAATTCATTCTGTTGATTGTGGGTTGGCACCAACTTCATATGTACACATGTGTTATGGAAAATAATTGAGTGAAGCATTAATATCTATAGGGCAAAGCATGGACAAATTGTTAAGCCTTCATTCTAATATTCTTATATACACAGTACTCCTGTGAAAGACATCACAGTAGGTAAGTTTGAGTGTGGGAATGCTTGAAAAAATTGGAGAGTGTGTATGAAGCACTGGCAATAATAGACATGTTATTGCTCAGTCATTAAATGTTATTACCCAGGAGTGGAGATCAGATGTGAGCTCATGTTTTGATTCTATGCTATTTATTTACCTCTCTAATCTCCAAATAGCTCACTTGCAAGAGAACACACATTGGGTTTCTGAAGTCATGTGATATAACACAGTAGGTCTCTGGAGTCATGTGCTAGAACACAGTAGTCCTTGGAGTCATGTGATAGAACACAGTAGGTCTCTGGAGTCTGTGCTAGAACACAGTAGGTCTCTGGAGTCATGATGATAGAACACAGTAGGTCTCTGGAGTCATGTGATGATAGAGTAGGTCTCTGGAGTCATGTGATGATAGAACACAGTAGGTCTCAGCCAGAAGCTCTATACTTGGAAAGTAATGAGTTACGTGACTGTTTCACTGTCCTCAGTACAGCCAGTCAGCACAGTGTCTTGGTGGGTTTTGTTTGCTTTTTCATTGTGTGTGATTGCTTTTACAAAGAATCATACCTTGCATAATGCAGTAGTAGTGAAATCTGTCTCATTTGCTACTGCTATCCAGGTTTACTTTCTTCTGTTGTCCTAGCCTGAGTGACAACATTGATTCAAATCCTGCAGAATTACTGAGTGTCTTTAATGAAATACACAGGAGCTAGCCTAAGACCCAGATTTTATTTTTCAAAGATTATATAATAACAGGGCTGGAGAGATGGCTCGGTAGTTAAGAACACTAGCTTCTCTTCCAGAGAACCCGAGTTCAATTCCAAGCACCCACATGGCAGCTCACAACCATTTGTAACTCAGTTCCAGGGAGTCCATTGCCCTCTTGGGACACATATGGTACACAGAAAAAAAAGCACCCATACACATCAATAATAAAATAATAGTAATAATAACTATATAATGAAGGCCAGGTATGGTCATGTAAGCCTGTAGTCTTAGCACGGAAGATCTGGAATTCAGAACTAGCCTGGGCTCCACCCCCCCCCCACCTCATCACATTTTTATCTTGACTGTTGTTACTTCAGCACTGTTCTCATAGCAACAGAAAGGAAGCTAGGGTAGGATTATTACTCCCATTTTACAGATAAAGATATTGAATGACTAGACCCACACATCTCAACTCTAGGGTATTATTTTCTATACAGTTTTCTAGTATGGCAAGCATTTTCAGTCATGTGAAGATCATTTGGATTTGACTGTTAAAGGTTTGGCCGATTAAATGAATATAGACTGCCTGCTGATAAAGGTACACTGAGTTTTTTAGGTGGGCGCTGTTTCATGTTCTGTTGTTGAGAACTAGAGACATAATAATTTAATTTGACACAAATAAACAAAATATTTTTATTTTGATGCTGAGATTGAACTTAGGGTATCGAATACACACACACACACAACACACAACACACACACACACAAAACGCACGCACACACACGCACACACACGGTTGTAGCTTGCATTGAAGAAAACAGAACCTTGTCATAGCCTGCAGACTGTGCCAGACCCTGTTCCAAACAGCTGTCTCCTGCTGCAGACTGTTTTAAAGCTACAAAGTCTGATTGCTCCTTAGTGTATTGATTCTGTTGATTATGGGCTGCCATCGACTTCATATGTGTGTATATATGGATCATGGAAAATAAGTGGGTATGTGTATGTACACGTGTAGATTATTTGATCATTTGTTTTATTAGATATTACAGAGGCATATTCCTCTATGCTTGAGTTGTTTTTTGTGGCCTGTATTCAGCACTCCATAGTGTACACTAAGCGAGTGAGAAACAGTGGGGGGTCAAAGGAAGGAGGCTCCCCCTTGAATCGGGCACCAGAAGTGCTGACAGTTGGGGTGTATCTGCTCCTGATGACTCAGCACTTCCTGGTTTTCCCTTTCCAGCCAGGCTGGCATCAGATGGCTTTGGTCTAAGCTGAGGGTTTTCTTAGAACTTTTTTTTTTTTTTTTTTTCCCATCATAAAAGGAAATGTTCAGTTATTTCTTCTTTTCTCTGTTTGATTCATTGCAACTAGGATGAACTCTTTTAGCACAGCACCAGAGACTGTGTGCTCTTCAGTCCTAAGGAAGTAGAGCTGGCCCTGGACTCTAAGTAAATAGATCTTTACCTCTCGGGACAGCCCTGTTGTAATTCATTGGTCTTTATTCTTTCTGTGCAAACTATTAACAGACGAAAGCGGAAGGAAATGGAGTTCAGACAGCTATAGTGTTTGCTCCTGGAGCTTACCAGAGGCTTGGAGACTGCGATGTAGCAAGCCGAGGCAGTCTCGGTCCTCTTCCACGGTCCCATGTCACTTCGGAGTGGTGCCGAGCGGGCCCACTGCTTCAGTGAAGTCACATGGCTTTTTGTTCCTCAGTTTTGCGTTTCAGACTAGCCAAAAATGTTAGACCCTCTGTTAATGGTGAGCACAGATGGAGATGGAAATTTTCAGAAAACCCTAAAACTCAGGATTCACTGAGAGTTTGTAGGCTGTCATGTGAACAGGTGAGGGTCCTGGCTGACAGTTTTTCTGTGCTGATATTGGATTAAAATATATGAAGTTGTTTAAAAGCTATTTTAAACATTGGGATATTTTGTTTCTTTGGAAATGTATTTTTATTCAGGAAAATATTTAGTGGTTTACAGTGAAAAAATTAGCAATGTTATAGCAAGAATATGGCTAAAATTTCTTTTCTTGTTGCTGTGATAAAATATACCTGTAAACGCAGTTTAAGGAAGGAAAGACCAGTTTATTTTAACTTATGGTTCAAGATACAGTCCGTCTTGGTGGTGAGGTCAAGGCAGCAGGAGCCCCAAGAGGTTGGTCACATCACACCCATAATGAGAAGGAGGACAGCGGGATGAAGGCACGCTTGCTAGTGCTCGGCCTGATCTCCTGCCCAGGGAATGGCCAGGCCTCTGCTTAAGATGGGACTTTCCATATCAACTAATAGCATCAAAGGCATTCTCCCTAGTTCAAATGAAAATTTAACTTTGAAGTAGAGTCATGTTTCATAATTATTGAAAATATGCAGTAAATATGTAGTCTTTTGAATACCTTTTACTCAGAACAAACTTTTATTTATTTGACTGGCCCAACTCTGGAAATGATTATGTTCTGGTTGTTCATCTGACCATCCAATCTCAAAAATCCTTGAGAAATTACATGAAGAGCTTCATTCCAGAGCAAGATTGTCAAAAGCTGTTGCAAAATTGAGCATGGACTTTCACTCTGCTGATGACTATAATAGTAGGTAAAGACAGACATTGTATAAAGCTAGTTTGTGCTGTCGGAATACGTGCTGATTTCACAGTAAAGCATTTAACAGTGTTTACTGTCTAGGTTCTAGAAGGCACCTAGCGAGTTATGTGTTTCAGACATATTTGTGACATTCCTGTACACCATTTGGACAGTTTGTACCTTAAGAACTGAGCACCTGAAGCATCACAAATGACTTACGAGTATCAGGTTAATGTCCAATATAGGTAAGACAAAAGAAAACCTCTCTTCTCATGAACTCTTAGATGCTCCTGTAGGAATCTGAAAGTCAGTACTGTGTGCATAAAATCTCAAGCTTCTGAGACTGTGCACAGCTTATAAATGGACATTTTAATCAATTTTTTTTGTTACGCTGATTCAGTGAATATTGTGCTTACTGAGCTATAGTAAAAAAAACATACTAACATTCACAACAAACAGAAGGATACTATAGGGAGGTAAGTCCAGCCATCAAAGAACGAGAATAAGATAAAATAGCATGCAAGGCAAGACTCCTAATTGACTTTTTTTTTAGACTGTGAAGAGGATACTTCTAAGACTTACCTTTATTGGAATCCCGGTAGAATTGAGTTCTAACGGTGCTTCCTGTGGGTTATAGTAAATAACTTACTTGGCTGTACAGTTCTGTTCATGATAGGCAAGAGAAGAGCTGCCATGCTGTTTGGAAAAACAAAAACCAGTTGTATTGTGGTTTGGTTGTAATATCTCACTGTTTGACTCTATTTGTGGACAGAAAGTGAAGAGGCTGAGAAAGCCATGTTAGAGGTTCCGTGGGCATCTCAGAGGGGTTTTGGGTTTGTGTGTCCTGAAACAGAGAGAATGGAGCAGGGACATGCAGCCACAGCAGAATCAGGGATAGTGCGTTTGGAAAAGGTAAGTTCTGAGGGAGGGTGTGAGTCACAACAGAGTGTATTAGCTTGCCTTGCCTGCTGGACAGAGTTGGGGCTTCTGTCATGTAGCTTGGCTCTTCTGCAGTCTTTATTAGTGTAGTCCCACGTGCAGAGCATGTGTACCTAGTCTCTGCCTCACTAGCGTGTGTGTGAGTGCAATGGTAGTGCAATCGCCTAGGCCACCTTCAGACCCTGGCGTGCTCTGGCCTGCTGCAGAGGTGCATTGCCACCCTCTGGGGGGGGGGGGTGAGCCTCTTCTCAGTCAGCTGTTTATTTCATATGCTAATTTTGAAAGGTTCAACCTGAAGTCCCATAGGCCATCATCTTTGTCCTATTCTCTCCCAAAATAATAAAAAGTCAAGCAGGAAGATAATAGGCTAACAAAACATGAGACAAAAAAAAAAGGGAAAAGAAAATTCAGAAAATAGATAAAAAGAGAAAATGACACAAAACCGAGGTGAAAATTTAAAACAAATTATTCTTAGAGTTTGAAAAATATAATCCAAAGGTAAAAGTTACTACGACAGGAACTTCTGACTCGGAGAAAGCACCTCTGGCTGGACTCGGCAGGAGGAACGGAGTCTAGAAACACAGGGAGGTTACACTGGAAGAAGTCAGAGCAGGTCCCCACATTGCACAACTCAGGACTTCAGTGTGCTTTATCCTCAATTGTTGATCTATTGTCCAGAACTTAAATAAGCGTGCATTTCCTTCTTTTCTTCTTGCATGCTTCTTTTGCGGGAAGCATAAGATAAATTCATCTAGAATTCACCCAGCCCTTAGCCTTGGTGGGAGAAGATGCGGTTTAACAGCACTATTGTGCTGAACATGCTCACAGTTTTTGGTCTGTTCCACATGTTAAGTTTCTGTTGGCTTTATCACCAACGTTATCATGCACGGCTTACCATGCCCATTATCTCGTTCTGCAGACAGAATTGTCAGCTATTAAAATTATAAACTGACAACTTTCAGTGCAGAGATATTTGGTAATCAGCTGAAGTCTTTATTTCCGTCATAACCCCCAGACTTCCCTGCCTCAGGTTTTCAGGGATACATATGCAAATCTACTTTCCATTTAGTTTTGTCTTTTTGTAGAGATGTTAGTAAAATAATGAGAAGTTAAAACTCAGGGATGCTTGGGACCACAAAAGGGTGCTTAAGAGCGCACAGTTGTTCATCCGTAATAGAGTCATTTTTAATAGTTGTAGATACATCTTCAAAATTCTTTGCTGAGCTGGGTGGTGGTGAGTCATGCCTTTAATCCAACACTAAAGAGGCAGAGGCAGGTGGATCTCTGTGAGTTCGAGGCCAGCCTGGTCGACAAAGCGTGTTTAGGACAGCTAGACCTGTTATACAGAGAAACTCTGTCTTAAAATACCAAACAAACAAATAAATAATAATAAAAAATTCATTGCTGAATACTGGAAGCTTTTAGTTCATGGTTTCCACACATATTCTGTAAGTGGAAATCTCCCAACTATTAGGATTAATTAATTAATGTGTGTGTGTGTGTGTGTGTGTGTTCGTGCACATGCACGCACGCCATACATGTGTGATAACACACTTGTAGAGGTCGGAGGACAGTTTTCAGGAGTTAGTTCCCCCATTACCCAACTTGGGTCTCAAGTATTAAGTCAGGTCACCAAGCTTGGCAACAAGTGCCTTTTATCCACTGAGTCATTTCACAGGCCCGAAGGGTAGAAAATGTAAGTGATGTATGAAAGCCAGGAGAAGAGAATCGCTTGGTAGATCAGGCCCAGGCTGGTGGATTTAAGATTGAAGTAATAAAGACCCACTGTAGCCACCCTCCAAAGGAAGGATCTCATGGCAAGAAAACACGACTCTCGTGAGAAGTTTCATCCATCTGGCCTCCAGGGACAGGGACTCAGGACTCTGGGAGTCTCTGGGGAGTGCATGCTGTCTGGTTCTAGGGAGTCGCCTTGAGATTTCCTCTCTCTGTCTGCCCTGCCTCCTTCTCTTGGTGCTTCCTGTGTGCCTTCCTGTCTCAGGCTCCTTTGTAACCTCTGTTTCCATGTGGCCGTTGTGGTCTACATAGCACCAACTGCATGGTTCCCCACACTGATGCTTCGATCCTGTTAGTGCTCACTCTAGAATCTGAGGTACGGTGTGGAGAAAAGGCCTCCCGCACAGAAGGACTGGCAGAGAGAAGCAGCTGTGGCGATGCTTGTTGCTATGGTCTTAGCCTTTAACAAACAAAACACTGCATGTGTCATGAAGACAAAGCTGTAGAGTAAGTCTTAAGCCATTTTGAAGTTTACATTTCAGAGCCATTATGTGTTAGCAGACAGGTTTAAAATCGCATTCCGAGATTTAAAGGAGGAGGGTGTTCTTTTGTTTTTGTTGTTAAGCCCTCTCCAGGATTAACTACAGTGGGATTTTAGAACAGGAGATCCCAAGAACTGTGGTTGTGTGGATGAGCGTTACCAATCCTTGGCCATGGTGATCTCTTACTTGCTTTGGTGGGTAAGAACCAGGTTCTTCATAACAAAAAGTGAGAGCACCATGGTGGAAAACGGATTTTTTATTTCAAAATAATGAACAGGCAAGCTTGCTTGCCTGGAAAACACCTTACATACAATTAACTCACTAGCGGATGCTGTAAACGACAAACTCCAAAGTGAGTCTCTTTGATCTGAGTGGCTTGAGCCATAGAAAGTGAGAACTTGCCTGGAGTAGTTGAATGATTCAGCCTCATACTTGGCCTGTGCCTAGCTGTGCCAGCCTTAGTGTGTCTACTTTCGGGGACTGATTGATTATGTGACCAGCTATCCTTTATTGGGACTTCAGCTCTTTGAGTTAAAAGAAAAGGCACTGTGTATGTAAAGGTGAGGAAATGATAAACTGTCACTAATTGTTTGTGCAGTTCTTCTGTTTAGTCTTTAAATCTGTGATTGTAAGGGTATGGATTTGTCTCCCAAGTTTTCATTACGGCAGCTGTATTGAATCAGGAGTGACTTAGCCCCCAGGGGATGTTGGGTAATCTCTGACCCCATTTTACCTGTCACAGATGGGAAGAGATGCTTGTGCTGTCTACGATAGAGACTGTGGGTGACAGACAGCTCTAAAACAACAACAACAACAACAACAACAACAAAACAATTTATAGAAGGCAAAAAGTACTTAAAGGTCAATGGTGTAGATTGGAGAAAATGTACACTAATTAATACTCTGATATCCAAAATATCAGCACTCCCAACATTAGTGTTTTCCATTTCTTCATCAGTGGCTATGAGAAGAAAACCCACAGCAGCTTGGAAAGTGTGAGGTTTTTTGAGAATGTGAACTGGAACACTGGATATGAAGGTTAGAAGTCAAAAGGGTTGCTGACCTCTTTATATTGCCAGTCATTGAAGTTTTTGAGTTTCTTGTATTTGGTCTCTGTTAGGAAATCAGGGGTGGTTTTTTTTGAGTTGTTTTTAAGATTGACTGGATTGACATTGTTCTTTATCACCTTCAGGCATCACAGAGGTTGAGTGTTCTTTTATAGTTTTCCTTTCATGTCTCCATTTATAAAGTGGCATTAATCCATATGAGGTAATAAAACAATCAGTGAAGAAGTGGCCCGTACAATTAATTAAGTTGAGTCATATGGAAACTTACGAATGTTGTAAATGGCTAGTGTAGGCTTCACTCTCCTTTGTTTGGGGATGTGTGATCCTTCGTGCACGGGTATGCATGTGTCCACATGCTCATGGAGGACAGAGGTCAACTTTAGTCTTCAGGCACTATCCACCCTGTTTGGTGAGACTCGTCTGCTGGATCTGGGACTCAGTGGTCCAGCTACTGGCTAGCAGCTGGTGTGGCTCTGGGATCCACCTGTCTCCACCACCCCTAAGCTGGGATTACAAGTGTTACCCAGCTCTTTACCTTTTCCTTTGGATCCTGAGGAGTGAACTCAGCACCTCATCATTTTTATCAAGTCACAAAGACATGAAACCTGAAAGTGAATGTCTCCTGCTTTACATGCTATGACATCACATTAAGCTTTATAGGTCCCCTCTCCAGTGTCCCTGGTGCCATTTCTCCAGTTCATTGTCATTGATCCTATCCTAGCCTTTCCTCAGTGGAGAACGGGAGACTCACTTTTCTTCATCGTTTTTTTTGTTTGTTTGTTTTTTTTTTTTGCAGTAACTGCCTTGTAGTTAATGGTATACTTTCCTCCCATGTATCTACCATTTTGTGAATTTATTTTTTCTCAGTCGTGTGGAACCCTTCTACACACTCCTACCTGTCACACATGAGCCTGCCTCTGCCTCTCACAGGACCTGACTGCTTCCTCCAGCAGCTTGCTCATGTGGCTGCTACCTCCTAAGAATTGCTTGCTTTCTTTGCCTTGCCTGGTTGATTGTTCACTCCTCTTCAGAGATTAAACTTGGCTCCCTAGGAGTGTTTTCTGGAAACTTCAGTGCAAAAATGGTCCCTCCTGCCTTGAGAAGAATTAACCTGGCTTGTCTTCCCATGCTGTCACTATTGCCCCTGGTCTTTCTTCAACTAGAGTAAAAGCTTCTTGCAAGAAGAACGCATCTTCTATCATGTGTGGTGCATATGTGTATGCATGACCGCATGCATGAGTGCATATGCCAGAGTCTCTTTCTCTTATGCTCTCCACTGAACTCAGAGCTCACTGATCGGCTGTGCCGCTGGCCAGGGAGTAGGCCTCCTGCCTGCACAGTTACTGGGTTCAGGCACTTGCACATACTCTGGTTTTCTTGGGTGCTGAGGATCGTCGTGTTTGCACAGCCATACCTTACCAGCTGAATCATCCTCCGCCCCTTACCTTCTGTCATTTGTGATGATTGGCATGCTGCTAGCCAATGCACTTGTTGTTTGGTAGGTTGTGTGAGATAATTTATTTCCTTAAGAATAAGTAGAGATAATATGCAGGTACAGTAACAAGTATAGTATACAAGACTTGGTTATACCAGTTATCTTGGGTTACATAAGAGTTTTGTTTTTAAAATTACATCAGTACTAGTCAAAGTGAACTATCCTGTATGGGCCCAGTACACAAGTGAATGTAAAATTGCTCCTGGGGCATTTGGCAACATCTGAAGAGATTTTAATTGTCAGAAATAGAAGGGTGCTACTGGTATCTGGTGCATAAAAGGTAGGACAGTTGCTAAGGACAGTGGGTAATTCACAACAGGGTTAGCCTTGGGTGTGAATAGTGCCAAGGTTGAGAACCTCCTTTATAGCTGTGTGTGGGCATCCCCATTATCAATTTTACCACTAATGGAATGAGAAATGCAGAAACATAGTGTACTTTCATATCGCAGAAATGAGCACGTTATAAACTCTTTAAGTGGTGGGGAATGCAGTTATATACAGAAATTGTGATAGCCTGATGGTTAAAAAGACACACAATAGCTGCTTGTGTAATAAATAGGCACTCTGTCTTTAGACTACCCTTTGGTAATAATAGAGGAATACCATTCTGTTCATTTGAAATTATGTCTCTATGATTTTAGAAAGTGAAAGACATTTAGTAACCCTGGAGCTCACATAGAAATAGTAGGTCAAATTTTTAATAAACTAGAGTGCCTTCCAAAAGATTGATATTTTCATTAGAATACTGAAGCTTACATCCAATACTTTGCAAGGTTCCTTGAAGAATATTTGACAACTTTTAAGGTATAGGGACAATGGGTTGTCTTTCCTGACATGGCTTTGAAAGATACTCCTGCTGCATTCAGTGGCAGAATGGAATAGTGAAGCCAGTAGTTCCTGGAGAGATCCCGGGTGGGCCGTGTTAACCATAACCACTCTGTACCTTTGTTTACACCTTTTCAAAAAGAAAGAAAGAGAGAGAGAGAGGGAAGAGGAGAGGGAGAGAGAGAGAGAAAAGAAAGAAAAGAAAGAAAGAAAGAAAGAAAGAAAGAAAGAAAGAAAGAAAAAGAAAGAAAGAAAAGAGAAAGAGAGAAAGAGAGAAAGAGAGAAAGAAAGAGAGAAAGATGGATGTAAGGCTTGGCTGTGTTGTTTAGTTTTCAAAAAGTGGCTCATCCTGGAAGAAGGAACTTAACTGAGGGACTGCCTTTATCAGATTGGTCTGTAGGCAAATCTGTGGGCTGTTGTTGTGATTAATGGTTGATGTAGGAGGGCCCAGCTCATGGGGGGAGGGAGGACAGTGCCACCCCTAGGCAGGTGGTCCGGGTGGTATAAGAACACCAATGCACATAAAATAAAAATAATTTTTTTAAAGAAGCAAGCTGAGGGAGCCATAAGGAGCAAGCCAATAAGCAGTGTTCCTCATTGGTCTCCACTTCAGTGCCCTGGCTTCTCTCAGTGATGGACTGTGATTGGGATCCTGTCCCCTTAAATGACTTTCCGTCAGTGTTTTTAGCACAGCAATAGAGAAGTGGATTTGAACAATGACGTGTGGCTTTAAAGCTCTATGTCCTTTCGATTTCAGGTAGTAGTCAAAGATGTTTATTTATACAAGCAATTTGTAAAAGGATCTTTGAAGACAAATAATAATTCCAGTTCACTTTTTCAAACTTCAGAAGCATCCTTTCTGTGAAGGGCTTGCATCCAGCGTTTACCGGAAGGGCTTCTTGTTATAAGTAAAGACAAAAAAAAAAAAGTCAATAAAATGTGTAGTGTGTTTCAAAATGTCATTGTTGACTAATTTTGAAATTTTTGTTCATTTTCTTTTGTTTTATATTTATTACAAAGAAAATGTTTTAAAAGTATTCATACTAAAATTCTTCATGTAATTCATTTTTAAGATGGCTACTTGCAGATCTGAAAAGGTAAAACCCGTTTGGAAGTTTCCCTGTGGAACTTTTTAACTTAACTGTTTTAGTAATAAGCATCAGGCTTTGAACAAACCAAAGCTTTTCCTTTTTGCTAGATGGCAAATAAAGAGGCCTTGTTATTATCTCCCTTTTACACCTCTCTCCCCAAATGCCAGTTTGAGTCTGTGCAACAGTGAGGTATGGACTCTAATGTGAAAGTTGGGGTTTGGTGTCTTTTGCGAAAAAGACTCTGAAGTCGATTCTGGAGCTTTGATTTCCTCAACTCCATGAATCATGAGAGCAATAGGAAATCCATAGGAGGGATAAATGTCTTTGCTTCTCTGCGAGAAAGGAGTTGTGGAGAAAGGAAAATTGAGAGCCCTTCAGCAAGGGCTCTCGGAGGTGCTGGGATGGTAGGAGGAAGGGGCAGAGGCAGGGGTAGCTGTAGAAGATTGACCTGGGCAGTAGCCTTGGTCCGATAAGATGCTTCCCATATTCATTAGTGAACGAAGCCTCTGGAGTACTGAAGACAATGCATGCTGGGAAGAGTCCTACCAAACAGAAATTCTTTCATCATGAGTACCATCACCTCATAGCCAACTTGTAACTGAACACTTAACCGTGTCTCAGGCCTTTGTTGGCCTAGGCCAAATCATAACCTGGGTTTGCCTGAACGTCAGGTTTCCTTGTTTTGTTTTCTTTGTTCATTTTTTTAGAAAATTCAGTATAACTATATTTTTATATGCTAAGAGTGGATTAATTCACTGGGATGCAGATACTTTTAAAATGTTATGGTCTCGTTTTTGCAGAAACTCATGCATTTTATTTCAAAGTAGCTCTGGCCGCTCTGACCAGTCCAGCCTGCCTTTCCTGTTTCTCCTTTTACCTGTTCTCTCCCTGTCTTCCGTTTTCCTGCTTCCTCTTTCCTTCCTTCTCTCTCTGCTTTCCTTCTCTCTTCTCCCTCCAACCCCTCCCATGCTCCACCCTTGCAGTCTCCTCTTTAATATTGTCACTCACACTATATAAACAAGTAAATATGTGAATACAAACTGCTGAGTCCATTTCATGTTGTTTGTATAACATATGTTTTTAGGGCTGACCACTTCGTATTGGAAAACCAATCAGAGGCTCCTCCCTGAGGGAGACTCTGTGTCTCACCTCTTGCAGTTTTTAATTGCCAGTAACTCTTCCTCCAGGCCTGCTCCACTCCCGCCCCTAAGATTCCCCAGGTTGGCATGTCACTTGGTGCTGGCTGCCATTGTTCAGGTCTTCTTTAGGCAGCTAACTGTGTTGTTGAGATTTTGTGGGTGTGCCTCCCCATCAAATCTAGACAGTCTCACAGCAGACTTCCTGGTCCTCTGGTTCTCACAGTCTTTCCTCCCCCTTTTCCTTGACGTTCCCTGAGCCTTGGTTAACATTTTTTTTTTTTTAAGAGAAATTAAGAGCACCTTACTTAATCTGTGAAAGATTTATTTTTAGCTGTTTAGTAAAGGTTGGGCAAGCCTTCTCTTAAACATCAATGTGTGGAATTCCTTTTTCATCTAGATGTTAGCTTAGAGTTGAAGTGCAGAAGAGGATTTGATAAAGCATCTTGATACTGGACACTTTCAGGGTACTTCCCTCATGGCATCTAGCTATGAGTTATTGAAAATTTTTCTATTTTTAGTTTTATTTTTTCGTGGTTATTTTTCTTGGATAGGAGCAAGTCACATGCCATTAATTTGTGAGAAGATGAATATATACTAAAGTATACTAAGATTTGGCCCTGTCTTTTCTCTGCTTTTTATTAATGAATGTTTTCATTTTGCCATACATTGGATGCATAGGAGCAGATCTGAGTTTTGACAACTAAAGCCACAAACAGGATTGCCTAATGTTAACAGAGTTCTCCTGGAGTCCTCAGCCAGGAGTCATCAACATCTATCTCCCTCGTGTGGCGGCCTGCTGGAGAAAGGAAGTAGACCCAAGTAGACCCATCAGTTATCAGTGTCTTCCCTGGAACAGGGACTTACCTTGTGGAGGGAAGAGTTTTGCTCACTCAAGGGACCACACACACACACACACACACACACACACACACACACACGCCCTGCCCCGCTACGTGCTGACTGGTTTTCAGTGGAAAAAGTTATTGTATCTGTCCTTACCATGCATCGGTTCTTGTCATGTGATGTAATCTTTTTTTTTTTTTTTTTTTTTTGGTTTTGGTTTTTTTCGAGACAGGGTTTCTCTGTGTAGCTTTGCACCTTTCCTGGAATTCACTTGGTAGCCCAGGCTGGCCTCGAACTCACAGAGATCCGCCAGGCTCTGCCTCCCGAGTGCTGGGATTAAAGGTGTGCGCCACCACCGCCGGCTGTGATGTAATTCTTTATCAAAACAATTCAGTGTAAGCTAGTATACAATTAGCTTTTCCTAAACATGTCCATCTCTGCTACCCAGAGCAGAAGTTGTAATGAGCTGTAAGTACATCCTTTATTCTTACAGTCTTAAGACTTCCTGGAGTTAAAAGTCAAAATCCAGACATCTGTTACAGTATGCAGACTAGGTATGCTTGGAGATCCAGG
Source organism: Peromyscus leucopus (assembly GCF_004664715.2). NCBI lineage: Eukaryota > Metazoa > Chordata > Mammalia > Rodentia > Cricetidae > Peromyscus > Peromyscus leucopus. The sequence continues at coordinate 86,003 of NW_023505107.1, read as the reverse complement.
GAACCACTGTTGCCTTTTAGGAGTCAGTCTAAATGACTGCTGGCCCTCAACCACCAGTTCTGTACCGCACTTGCCATATTTCAGGATCTGCCTGGCATTTACAGCTAAAAGCTCACAGCTATTAGTATCCCTAGAGGGATTGAGGGGCTGGGATGACACATTCCTGCCAGCCTCACAAAATCTGAGGCCTGAACCAAAAACATTGCTGTCATTTTCCAGTAAATGCTGAACTTCTTGAATGTGCTTGGACCTACCAGCCAAGGCATTATCTTCCTCCTGTACTTGACCATGTGAAAGGCCTATGACTGGGAGACCGCAAGGGAGTTGGAGATGGGTAGCTTAAGTGTCCATTAGCCTCAGTCTCAGTGCCCAGTGCATCATTTTGATTGGAGCAGGGAAAGGAATTTGTCATACAAACACCCTCGTCTGTGATGAGACCTAGCTGCAATGGCCGAAGTGTGTCTTTTTAGAATTCTTTTTATAAGATGGAATATTTATTGGCTCTGTTGTTCTCGATTCCTCATCCTGGCATGGAATACTTCAGTCTCCAGCTCATAGACTTCTTCTCGCACTCAAAACTTCTTCCCTACTTCACTATTAGACTCTGTCCTTGGGTTCCAGAACCACTGTGTTACCTATTTCATGTTCTGCTTGTGGGGGTGCCTGTGTCTCTTTATTGAAACAACTTCCAGGAAACTGAAAAAATAACTCTTAAGAGACAACTTGTTGGCATATCCTTTGGTAGTGAAAGGCATTTAACTATCACAGTGGAGTATTTTGGTTTCCTATTATTTTTATTTCAATATTAAATAGGTTAAAAAATACATCATTTGAAGCTTAACCTTTTTGGTAGAGAAGGCTGGGTGTGGTGGCCCACACACAGGTTTAACCCGGCACTCAGGAGGAGCTCCGTGAGCTCAAGGCCAGCCTGGTCTACATTGAGAGTTCCAAGCTAACCAAGGCTACATAGTGAGACCTTGTCCCTAAGTAGATCACTTTCTTTGGAATATCTGCAGAAACAAACAAACAAACAAACAAACAAAGTCCTGCAGTTTTCAGCTGGGGTTTCTTTCTGAAAGGGAAATATTCTGTGTATCTGCAGAGAGAGGCGAATGTCAAAGCAAACCACATCAGCATACTTACAACAAATATTGATGGATTTAGTGATGCCAGTTTTCTCAAATTCTATGAGGATGATTAGGAAGACAAAAAGAGACTAAACTGTCTGGTTTACTGTCATCTTAGCATCTCAGAACACGTCGGTGAAGGCTGGTTTCGCAGAGCTTCGTTATCTGATTCATTAAGGTGATCAGCTCTTTTGAGTTTGCTTCAACTTCTAATACAAGTCAGAGGGTAGTGATCTGTAGCTTGAGAAAAGTGTGAATACACTTACTGCTAGACTTACGTTTTTTTTATTTTTTAAAAAATTGTTGTCAACAGAACAGTTAAAATACCCTAAGGGGGATTTTCTTGGTTTGTTTTTGTTTGTTTGTTTTTGCGAGAGCATATAGAGTTTTCATGTCAATTTCATCTGCCTGCGTTGCCATCGTTGTCTTGGAGAGCCTTGCTCTGGGTGTTTGCAGTTTTCCATCTCAGTTCTAGAGGTTTTCTGCATACTGACCACATTCGTAGAATTCCTCTCTGGCAAAGAGGAGCATGGCTTTGGCAGAGTGGCATCCTGTTAATAGCTAAAAACAAGTAGTTGCTAATGAAGAATGCATACTAATCTAATGCTTGAATCTAATGCTCACACACACTGGTTCCACATGCATCATATAAAAATCTGTAAAACCAGGACATTTGAAAAGTTAGTTCAGTTTTAATACCTGGATCTTTGCTGTTAGGCCGTTAGGACTTATTCTTTGAAGGGCATTTTAATATAGGGGGCTATCAGTGTATCAAGATCTAGATTTGGAAGAAGCAATGTGATTGAAATATGTGTTGTGGCACATGCCAGTTGTCTTCTGTCATTTTGATAGCATTCTATCAAAGCCAGGACAAGGCCCATGTGAGCCTGGTTTGGGGTATGCATTTCTCTCTTTCAGGGAGCTTTTTGTTCCTTGGACAGTTCTCAGAATGTTAAAAGAGTAAAATACATTGTTGTTCATCAAATGTATACTGGATATCAGTTGCTCTCTGAAGGCATGGATAACACATTCATAGATTCTGGACCTTTCATGAGCCAGACATTCCTTGAATTTAGGAGTAGGGTTTTTTTTTTTTTTTGTTTTTGTTTTTGTTTGTTTTGTTTGTTTTTTGGTTTTTCGAGACAGGGTTTCTCTGTGTAGTTTTGCGCATTTCCTGGAGCTCACTTGGTAGCCCAGCTGGCCTCGAACTCACAGAGATCCGCCTGGCTCTGCCTCCGAGTGCTGGATTAAAGGTGTGCGCCACAACGCCCGGCAGGAGTAGGTTTAAATTAGATAGTAGCAAATTGCTTCCTCTTTGAAATAGGGGAAAAAAAGAAGAAAAGTCACCCTTCTGATGATAAACATTACATTAATGTGTCAGGGCAGTTATTGAGGAAGCATAAAGGGAAAATGGGGAGTTTATTCAAAAATTACTCCTTAGAAAATGGAATATGTTTAATAAAAGAACAGTTGTCTTATTCCACGTGACTTGAAAATGAGACAAATGAAAAACACTGTACTAGAACTTCCATGATCATGCCCAATAAATCCCGTCTCATGGGAGGCAGTCCAGGTACTCTAGCTCCATTTCAATTGAGCGAAACATTTTCACTCTTTAGAATTGTCCTCATCTATTTCATGAGCCAAACCAAAAACAACAACAAAAACACATCTTTATTTTATTATCACACTTCTTTTTGACCCAGAAGACTATTACTCAGCCTGCCCCCACACACACACACTCATTAATTTATCAGACTTGGCTCAAGCTGTATTCCAGAAATACAGGGCACACTCTTATAAGACAGTCTCATTCATTGATTCAGAACACATGGCTGGGTGCCCTCCCCATGGGCCCTGTATGTTGTTGTGACAGAGGAGTCCACCTCTGGGAAGGGGAGGCTGGAGCAGCAGATACAAGTGTAGATGTTGAGGGCATGTTCATCTCTTGGCAGATGAATAAGAGATCACCAGACAGATGGAGAGAAAACGTCCACGCAGAAGTGCAGCCTGTGTGGCAAGTGATTCAGGATGGGTAGAAGTTAAGGATGGGAATGAAGTGGTGGGGGTTGGGAGCAAGATTCTGAGGGTTCCCCCTCGACCATGAAAGGGAGGATGCAGTGGTTAAGCTTTGAGTCATAATTGACACACAGTGTCCACTGCAGTGCTTACAGTGTGCATGTTCATAAAGTTGTGCACACATAGTCACAATCTGAATTTAGAAACTGCTTGTTCCCCTGGAGGAAACCCATCCCATTTGCTCCAGGTCTGGACAACTGGAAAACTGGGCATTTCATTAAAGTGAACATTTTTACGGATAAATCTAGTTTATCTTCTTTCTTCTGTTACTTGTGCGTTCATGTATACATTATGATTTTTTTTCTTTTAAGTTTAATATATGCTGTGAGACAGAGGTCCAGCCTCATTCATTTGCATGTAATACCCAGTTATCCTATATGTTTTGTGAGAAGACTTTTTCCCGTCTGTAGTCTTATACCTTTGTTAAAGTCAAATTTAGTCTAAACATATGGATAATTATGCTAATTATTCTACTCTATGGGTCTCTACCATCTTTGTTAATACTGTACTGTCCTAAGTAGTGTATCGTGTAGTAAGTTTTCAGATTGTGAAGGTTATTGTCCAGCTCTTTGTTTCTTTGTGTGTGTGTATACACACATGTATGTTTGTGTGTGCGTGTGCGTGTGTGTGTGTGTGTGTGTGTGTGTGTGTGTGTGTGTGTGTGTGTTTGGAGCCTTTATTGTTGGCCTAAGAATTTTAAGACCAGCTTTTTAGTTTCTTCTAAAAAGCCTAATTCACTGACTCTTCAGCTGAGTTGCATTTAAACTGTAGAGCTTGAGAAGTCCTTGCTGCCCCAATCTGAGCATATCAGTGCTTGACCTTCTTTCTTTCATACTTTAATATTGTTTTATATAGTGTGCAGTGGATTTTGTTTACTTTATACTGTATATTGTATCTTTGATGCTTAAAATGGAATTATCTTCTTCATTCTCTTGATTTTGTGAATAAGTGTGTGTGTGTGTGTGTGTGTGTGTGTGAGAGAGAGAGAGAGAGAGAGAGAGAGAGAGAGAGAGAGAGAGAGAGAGGAACGAGAACAAGAGAGATATACCATTTTCTTAAGTACTGGTGTCGCCTACCTCCCTGGTATTCCTATTGGACTGCATGTTTCCGGGGCCTTGAAGTTCATTTATCTGAATCTTAACACTTACCATAAGGACCACGCTTGGCTCCCCAGCCCTATGTAAAAATCGAGGGTGGTGGCTGTGTCTCTAATTCTAATGCTGGGAACAGAGCAGAAACAGGAGAATCTTGGGACTTGCAGGCCATCCTGGTCCTGTTGTGAGCTGCAGGCACATTGAATGTCCTTCCCTCATCCACATACATGCACACACACTCATGCATGTGCACACACACAAATGTACTCTCACACACACATACTACACGTACATACATTTTAAAAAAGCATTTACCCTTAGAGTTTTTCAGTTCCACTCAGTAGGCATTTATAAAGTAATAATGCATCACTGTTGAGACTAAGGATGGAGGTTAATAAATTAGATACGGAATATAATTTGCTCAACTTAAAGATGAAGATAGATTGGTAGAGGCTGTTGACACATTGTTAAATTTTGATGTTACAGAATACTGTGTGATGTGTGGTTCTGGTTACACAAACAGCAGTAGAAAGGATTGAAGGGAGGATAGTGTCTCGTTGGCCCGCTACACTGCTAAAGAGCGTAGGTGCCTGGTGCTCTAAGGCTGCTAGGCTGCTCGCTCTAGCTGCGCTCTAGCCTAGCTGCCTCTAGGCTGCTCTCTAGCTGTGCTCTAGGCTGTGCTCTAGGCTGCTGCTCTAGGCTGTGCTCTAGGCTGCGCTCTAGGCTGCGCTCTAGGCTGCGCTCTAGCTGCGCTCTAGGCTGCGCTCTAGGCTGCGCTGCGCTCTAGGCTGCGCTCTAGGCTGCGCTCTAGGCTGCGCTCTGCTCTCTAGGCTGTCTCTGCTGCTCTAGCTGCGCTCTAGCGCTGCTAGTTCTCCCTGTTTGCTCTCTCAGCTCCAGTCTCTCCCTATAATCCAGCCCGGCTGTGCAGCCAGAGAGGCCTTTCCAAGCAGCAATCCGCCATAGCATTACCCACTGTAAAATCCTTGGGTCCTTCCAGTGCCCATAAGATGGTTTCTAGACTTAGTTTAGATGACCAAACTCTATAATTTTTTATGTGTACTTTTCCAGCTCTTCTCTCATCCTTTCCAAGAAAAATCACCAGTTTACACCAGACTGTCCACCATTGTCCAAATATGAGTTTTCTTGCATACCTGGATACTTTGGACATGCTGTTCCTTCCACTGGAGTTCCCCAAGCCTCCTTTATTTATCTGGCAAATTCCAGGCTAACCTTTGAGATTCAGCTCCCACAGCCACTTGCCCATGAGGCATAGTTGGATGTCTCAAGAGCCTTCAGTAACTTTTGAACTTTTCTTTCCCCTACACCCATTAACGGGATAGGTGTCCCTATAGGTGTGGGGAGTTAGTGAGAACACACATTACCTGTTCTGCCTTCAACTCATGCTGTTACTGCTAAACCCAATGTCTGTGTTCCAGTCTCAGGCCTTCCCGGTGTTGGTCTGGGTACATTTACATCATCTGGGATGCAGCAAAAAGAAAAGCCCTGCTCTGTTTTGGTTTTGTGAGTGTTCATATTTGGGGTATTGAAGTGTGCTTTCTTTGTAAAAGGTGCTGATGGTAGATGGTGGGGTATGTTATGCTTCTAGTTGATAGCTTTTTCTCAGAGTGCTAAAGTGGTTGGAAAGCTTACAGTTCCCTGAAACAGGTCTGGGAACACTGCTGTATCTCATGGGGTGGCACCAAAGTCCCCTAAGTCAAAAGCCTGTGAATCATCCTTGGCGTCTCCTCCTTTCCCATCCCTCCACCCGCCACATTCAGACACTTAGTGAGTCCTGCCAAAGTCAACCTCCTAAATATTTCTGGAATCTGTGCTCTCCCCTCTGTCCTTGCTGCCAGCTCCTCAGGACAGGCTTTCTTTATTTTCCCTGTGCTACTGCAGCAGCCGTCCCTTTCTGGTCGTCTTCATAGTCTTCTCGTACCCATGCTGGCAGGTTGGGGTATTGGATAAGTGTGTTGCGGTGTGCAGGATTTCTCTCGGGGGGCTGGCCGCTCTGCTGGGCACCTTTCTCTTCGTTTCTGGGGCCCTTCCTCAACTACTTGTTTGCAAAACTCCCAGTGATCTAAGCCAGTTCTGTGGTCCTTCTGTGAACTCTTTACTACATTCCGAGGTCAGATGCACCTTTTATTTCTCCTAAAATGCCATTTGTTTATATATGTGCAGCATTTAAAACACATACACTTCTCAGTATTTGCAAAATAGTTGACGTTCATCTTTTTAATGTCTTCCTTCTCTGCTTAACTCTCGACCATTTATTATCATTTATTTGTCTTACGATGTTTCTATCAGCACTCAATATAATTCATAGAAAATACGTGCTTAATAACCATTTATTGGTTAATTTATTGTAAGGTTATGATCAGATGTCTAGTGCAGAAGGCTAACTGACTGCAGGATGAGCACTGAGGTCTCTCTCCACAAGGCAGTAGAACATTATCAGTGTATCCTGCTTAAAAGGTCAAGAACATCTTCAGTGCACATTTCCAAGAATCCATTGACAACAGTAGCTGTTAGAAATGGTGTGAGGTGGGTTTTGGGTACAACTAAGTAGGAGAGTGCATGGCATGCACAAAGCCCTGAATTCAAACCTCAACACCCTACCATCTGTCTGTCTGTCAGAGTGGGAGCTTAGGAGAGGAAGAATCCAGTATCCAAAATATCCAGTTATATGGAATATCCAGTTGCCTAATAGGTCTCTCACAATAAAGGTGTTCTGTGTTCTTAAAGAAATCTGACGTGCAGTTACATTTACAAACTTCTAGTTCTCTTAATTTTGGATTGCTGCTAATGTCATATTACCTTGTACATATCTGAAACAAGATCAAACTCAAAAATAAATTTGAGTCACAGGAATATAGGAAGTCATGCTTTACTATTTACAAGTTTTTATACCCAGCAAAACCACCCAATTTCAGGTTCCTGCGCTTAAGCTGTTGAGAGATAGTAATAGTTCAGTGTTTCTGACTGTATTGTTTTCTGATCTTTTTCATACAGTTTTCCAGTGGCCTTAAATAGTTACAAAATCTTCCTCAGTTAACAGTGAAATGCCTGGAAGCTTTGTTAGAATAGACCTTATTTAAAATAGGATTTTTATAAGGAATGTTTTAAACACTGTGTCTTAGTCATTTTGATTGCCTGTTTCTTACAGTTGGTAAAACAGTTCTTTAGCTTTTCCATTCTGCTCTGTTCGCCTGTTTTCTCATCCATAAAAATACTCTATAGAACTGTGTAAAGCTCCCTCTACTTAGAAAACCCATAGTCAGTCCTTGCTGGATTTTTCCTTGGCTTGCATAGTGAATATTAGAGTGATTTAAAGTCTCTGTAAGCTACCATTGTTCTTCTTTGTTCTGTGGTAATCGCTGAAGTGCATGCTTGCTTGCATGCATGTCCTTATCCACACGTCCATGTTCAACTACAGGAATTTGTACATATTTGTGTGCACATTCGGGGCCCCAGCCACTGCCCACTTTTTTGTTTTTGTCTTTGTCTGGAGACAGGGTTTTCTCACTGACCTGAATCTCACCAAGTAAACTAAGCTGGCTGTCTACCCAGGGACGCTCCTTTCTCTGCCTTTAAAAAACATTCTTTAAATGGCGTTTGTTTATTTTGTGGGTGGAGAGCTGGGAAGTGTGCACCGTCTACAGCACCCGTGTGGCAGTCCGAGGACAACTTGTGACAAGCTGTGGGAATAAGTTCTCACCTTGTGGATCTCAGGGATTGAACTCGGGTCCACCAGGTTTCCCTTTGAACCACCTCCCTTACCAGCCCGCTGGTCGCTCTTTGTTCCTGGCTCTGGGACTTGAAAGTCGAGCATTCCTGACTAGTCTCTCCTGATCTCCAGCTCTCTTAGACCTTTTTGATAGTTGCTCTGTATTGGGTAAAGTATTGGAAATTGTATGTCACCATTGATAAAATAATGACACACATTTTTTTTTCTCCTTGAGTTAAGGAGAAAATTAAGAATTGGCATTGTTTAAATTATTAATTTTAAATTTATGTTTTTAGGATTAATAATGGTCAGGATTTTTAATAAACTCAGAGAAGCAAGTTGAAGACAAAGACGTAAGAAGTAGAAGGGTCCCCCTTCATACTTGCAGAGAACTTAAGTTTAGTTCCCAACCACCTGTAACTGCAGTTCCAGAGGATCCAGCTCCCTCTTTTGACCTCTGAGGACACAGGGTACACATACACACATAAAGGCAAAACAGTCTTACACATGCAAATAAATAGTGTTTTAAAAGTTGTTTTCATTAGTGAGCTCGTAGAAAGCATAGATAAGGAAATATCAGGAAACAAATATTTCATAATTTTATCACCCAAAGATAACCACTGATCCTGCGCTGCTTTGTTTACTTGTATAGGATCATACTGGACGAACTCTTCTAAGCCTACAGAACATCCTGAAAGCCTTTCTGTGCCCAGTAAATGTAGATCTGTATCATAAGAGCCACATAGTGAGTGCATGTGTGCTCATGCTCTGTGTGTGTGTGTGTGTGTGTGTGTATAAATATATACAGAAAGATCCTTACCAATTTGCAGTCCCAAAGTAAAGGGAGGGCATTTTCAAAATATATTGCAGATTATGTGTGGTTTTATCATTAGAAAAAAGCATATCATTGATGTGAGCCCATTTTGGACAACTTAGGATATTTTGTCACTGATTGTTTTTGTTAGTGTTACTTGATCTTTTTTTATTTCTTTTTAAGTCACTACATAATGATCCTTTGTGATTCTTAAAAGGAAAGAACTTTAAGGGCTGCTTGATTGGATGAGCACCTAATCATAAGTACCTGAGTGAATTAGTGCTGGGATAAAGTGACTCACCTCCTAAGGAGATGGTCCTGGCAGAGTTCTGGCATAGTTCTGGCATGTGGTGTAGGTAAACTGTTTCCCCACCTAGGACTGTGCAGACAGTCTTTATCACATGAGCCTTCCTAGTTTCGGCTGCTTCCTCGTTTTTCCTCAAGAGAGGCCCACGCTGGAAAACGGGGTTTTTACAGGTCAGAAATGGAAAGAGAACTGAATGTTGAAAGTTGTCCAGAATGTTCCGCACTGTATGTGACTCAAGCCAAAGCTGTTCGCTTCACTTTTAAAAATACCTCTTAACTCTAATATTCTATTCTTGGAATCAGAATATCTTTTTCAGGCCCTTTTTGGAGAATCGCAGTGTGTCATTTTTCTAACTAGTCAAGGGACGAGCCCAAAAGGGCAAGAGGTCAGAAGTCTTTAGCGTTTTAATTTTTCCTGTGAATTTTCTGAGCATTATTTTTCCCAGACTTTCCTCGTGTGTGTGTGTGTGTGTGTGTGTGTGTGTGTGTGTGTGTCTGTGTATCTGTGTCTGTGTGTGTGTGTGTGTGTGTGTGTGTGTGTGTGTGTGTCTGTGTGTGGACATCTGGGGGTGGCATTCACACTCAGATCTCTGTGTTGCTGACCCTTGCTTTTCATGCAGCAGAGCAGAAGTTTAGAATCCGGTCCCATCTCCACCACTGCCTTCTGTCTGTGGTTTAGACAAAGCACGGAATCTTTCTCTGCTGGTCTTTTCTCTGATTTGTTTTGATTTGTATGTAAACGTCTTTATTAAGATGCAGTGTGAACACTGAAATTCACCTGTGTAAGTATTCAGTCGAGCGGGGTGTTCGGTACGTTTACCAAGTTTGTGCAACTGCTCCATGATCTAAATTTAGAATGTCTTCATCATCCTAGAAAGAAACCAAGTGCACAAAAGCACTTGTTCCCCTTTCCTCGCAACCCCTACGCTCCCAGCCCTAGGCAGCTAATTGCTCTGTCTATCTTCGACTTTGCGGATCAGGATCACCCTCTGCACTCTCTACACTTTATACAAATGGAACTGTGCAACCTTCATGACTGAATTCTTTTACTTAGTATAGTCTTTTCAAGGTTTATCCAGTATAGTATGTATCCATATTTCTGTTTATTACCAACTAGGATTCCATGTATAGGTGTGTGCCACATTTCTTGTCTCCATCAGCTGGTGGGTATTTGGTTTGGTTTGCCTTTTGGCTATTCAGAATGGTGCTGCAGTCTAAAACAAGGACCATTTCAGAGTTTCTGTGTGACACTGAAAATGTCAAAATAACATAGGCGTGGCCAGCAAGTCAGGAGGAGACAAATAAGAATTTCATAGTAAATGCAGTATGGTTGGGTCTGACCCTCTTGGCTCAGCCTGAGTTACAAAGTCTGGCTTACTCAGTGTGCCGTGCCCTCTTGGTGACATCTCTAAGCACCTTCTCCTGAGCTATCATTTTGAAACTTGCATCCTTTCAGTAGCCATTTCCTGAGTACTTACTGGGAGCCAGATGCTCACTGGATGTATTGGAGAGGGGAAACCATCAGGTGCTTCCAGTTCAGGCTGCTAAAGTTAGCTGCTCTGTGCTCTCACTTGCTCGTATTATCTTGGATTGGGGACCCCTTCTCCCCAGATGCCATGGGTTTGGGGTTCCCCAAGTTGTTTGCTAGCTTTAGGCCTTTAAATTGTGACCCGGATGTTTTGCGTGACTGAAGTTAACAGTCGTTTGAGGAGCCTGGTATAGGCTGAAAAGGTGGCCATGCCTGATAGAGACTTCAGGAGGTAAGAGGGTGAGGAGAAGCTGTAGCTGGGGTTGGTGAATTAGTCTCTGTTCAAATCTCAACCCAGGTAGTCCGCAGTTTTCACAGTCGGCAAGTTTCTCCTTTTGACAGAGTCAGCTTTATGTTCCTTTAGAATTTCAGAACCCTTAAGCATTGGTTCTAGACTCAGCAAAATTTATCAATCCTCGTTGCTTAGATGCCTCTCTCTCCCTCCCTCCCTCTCTCCCCTTCCTCTTTCCTCCCTCTCCCCCCTCAGGTTTGTGGAGATAATGATCCATATCTGAGGAGACTCAGAACTTTTAGTCCTGTTACTTTTGTCTTCCCAACAAAACAGAAAATAGGGTTCTGTGAGCTTTCTTGTTTCCACTCTAAATTACCATTTTCCTTTTTCCCACAAAATAACGTGGCAGTTAACTTAACGTGAGATTGCAGCCTCATTGGTTTTCTGCCTCTGGTTCAAGCCGGTTTGGATAGTTGTATTTGACCATGGGAGAATGCCGCTAGAGCATGCTGGAGGGCAGTGAAGCTACCTGAGTTCTGTTACTCTACACTCATTTGAAGAGTTCTTTTTTAATGTGAGGGAAGCAAGACATAGGCGTCCCAGGATCCCATCTGCCCACCGACCCATGACCCATCCCTGTAGCTTATTGTGATCTAACTTTAGTCACCCCAGTTGTTACTAGTCATTTTCAGGAATGTTTCCATACACAGAGTATTCGACTGTTTGCTTTCTTTTCAGTATTTACTGTAGTGCAAAGCACATCTTGTAAACTTGCCCATTTCAGGGATTCCAGTTCATCGTGAAACATTCTTTGGTCAAAAAAATACTAACTCACAGAACCACAGTTGCCAGGTGCGTGTGAGAAGAAGCCGAAAGTGGATTGCTTTAACCCCAAAGGCCGGAGATGAACTGTGAGCTTGCTGTGGACACTGTACAGCTGTGGGACTCCAGTGGTGAAGGACCCAGAGGATGCTGACTTCGCCCTCCCTTGTTAGATTTGCATAGGGCTTTCCCTGACCTCAAGTTTTGCTAATAGGAAAGGGGTTGTTTAATTGTGGGTTTAGAAGCACATGCTGCTCAACCTGAATTGATTAACAATATAGCTTTTTATTATTTTTAATACCTCTGTCTTCCTCCTCTCCTTTTCTGTTCTGGGTTGCTTATTCCTGTTAGTGATGAGTGGGACTGACCGTCTCTTCTCCCGTGTCCCTCCTGCGTCATAAAAATGCCTCTGCTCTGATCAGGATCCTCAAATAGGAATTTGTTTCTTGAGACTGTCTCACATTGGCTTTGAACTCACTATGTAGTTGACGACGGCCCTGACCTTCCCCTTCTGTGTGTGAGATGACAGGTGTGTGTCAGCATGTCCTGTTCATAGCGTGCTGACAATCATACAGTTCCTTACACGGGAAGCAAGCTCTACAGCCCTGGGCCTCCAACAGGAATTCTTTCAGGAAGTCACAAAGCCGCTTAGAGAACTCATCAATCAGGTGTGCGTCCATCAACTGCTCCTGCCCTGTCGACAGGCTGCTGGAGGAGAAAATCACTGACAGTGAATAGTCTCCCATTAAGTCAGAAGTCTAGTCAGTTATGGAGAGCAGTGCTTTCGAAAACTCTTTCCACTCCTGGACCCTTTCTTCCAATGAAATTTTCCACAACCCAAGTATATTGGTATCTAAAATAGGTATGTAAATGAAATGTACTGATAATAAATCAAACAATTATACTCTGAAACAGTTTTCTGAGATTATATAGTTTATCATTTATTGAAGATGAAACTGAATATGTACTTATGTATTTTAATGAAGTGGATGGGCTTGTTAATTTTATAAAATTAAATATTGGCTGAACATGTGATATAAAAGAGCATATTCAGTGCTTTCCAGAGGCGATCAATGTTCTGATTTTTTTTTTTTTTTTTTTTTGAGACAGGGTCTCTCTGTGTAGTTTTGTATCTTTCCTGGATCTACTCTGTAGACCAGGCTGGCCTTGAACTCACAGAGATCCTCCTGCCTCTGCTCCCGAGTGCTGGGATTAAAGGTGTGCACCACTACTGCCCAGCTTGTTCTAATTTTCTAATTGTCAATGCTGAGAAACCATTTTGAATAAATACATATATAGTGCAAAATGAAAAAAAACATTTTTGGATGAGGTCACTTCAAAAGTATTTTGAGATTCTGTCCTAATCCCCATCCAGAATTCATTTAAAGACTTTTTACAAAGCCCATCGGCAATTCAAAAACAACAATTTTAAAAGAAACATTATAGTATAACACAGTTAGCTACCCAACCCCAAGCAGAGCTGTGGCACAGAGGACAGTAGTGGTACTTATGTGCAGGAACTTAACTCACTTTGTTTACTGCATAGGATGCATTTAAAGTCAGATATTGATGTGCTGAAGTCAGTAATTTCAAAATATTTATAAATGTCTTGTGACTATTTCTTTTAGAATTACAATTTATTGTGCGTTATTTCAAGTGAGTCCTGAGTGTAAGCCCCATACATGATTTACCAGGGGTTAGAACTTTTTTTTCCCCCTGTAAGTAGTAAAATCCCAATTCAAATTCAGAAAGGACTTCACTGACTCAGGTAACTTTTCCAGATGTAGAAAGTAGATCAGACCAAAGAGGCTTCGGTATTTAAAAAAGGTCCCCTGAAATCTCCAGCCATTGTTCTCATTAGCTGCATTCTGTGGTAGGAGGACCTAGTGGTGAGGGCAGCTGCCAGGCGGTGCAGGCTTACGCCTCGCCGGTATGGTAATGCTAGCATAAGAGGGATTTTCCTCTCGTTCTTCCTGGGCCAATTCTCGGGCTTCTGTCCATCATCCCTGATCAGCTGTCGCTGCACAGCGTTTATCACGTGCTTTCCCTGCCCCACCCCCACCCCCCTACCACCCACCCCCACCCCACCCCCCCCCCCCGTCTGTCAGAAACTGAGACTGAGTATGGCACTGCATGTGGTAAGTACTGATGCACATTTTGGAGAAGCTGCAAAATGTGATCACCTTTAGCATCATGCTCTGTGCTGTTGGTGGCAAATGCTTCTAGAGTTTGTCATTTTTGTGTTGATGGTGAACATTGCATATCCAGTCTGTATTTCTGGAGCAAAGAAGCCACGTAGCCACTGCATAGTAGTGTGGGGCAGTGAGATAAGTGAACGTTGATTTAGTGCGCACTTGTGCTGCGCCCACCAAATGTACTTCATGGACTTTCCAGATTAGATACCGGGGAAAAAACTGTCTCCATTTCAAGTTCTGGCTCTAGTTCAAATGAGAATTTGTTATGTCCCTTAGGCAGCTGTGGCGGACAGCGCTCAGCTCCAGAACTATTTGGTATCCAAACAATGAAGAGTGTGCGGGGTCAGGGAAACCTGACAGGAAAAAGGCCCTCTTAGAACTTCCTGCTTTGGGTCATGGTGTAATCACAGCAAATAATACAGATTTCCCTTTTATTATAACCACAATAGAGAGGCAGACATTGTGTTTACAAGGCTCGTTGTTTAGGAGATGTTTGTAAATCGTAAACTTTGGAAATCCCAAAACTACTGGATGCAGTCTCATCCGTTAGCCGAAGGCAGCTTGCCTGTGTGTAGGTTCTGAGCAGCAAGTTAAATTGAGACCGTGAACGGGAAGCAGCCATTAAGAATTACAATGGGTAGGATGCAGACTCAATTTGGGCAATGTTTTGTTAGAAAGATTACATCACAGGACAGCAGGACATCTGAGTGCCGTGCTGGACTCGGCTTGTTGTCTGCCCTGCCCTGGAGGCCAGGACCCAAGACAGCAAGAGAAGTAGCTCACTTGGTTGGAATAGTTAGGGGTTGGCTGGCTTCACTGGGAATTGACAACAGCCTAGATTTTGGACTGCTCTCTCTGCCAAACTGCATGCATAGCCTCAATAAATACTGAGAGCCACTTCTCATGTCTACTTTTGGGAAAAAAAAGTATTTATTATCTGTGTGTGTCCTTTCATGAGTTTATGCACCATGTGTGTGCAGGCGCCCTTATAGAGCAGAAGAGGGTGTCAGATCTCCTGGAACTGTAATTTTAGGCAATTGTGAGCTGCCATGCAGGTGCTGGGAGCCGAACCTGGATCTTCTGCCAGAGCAGTAGACCCACGCTGATCTGCCAGCCATCTCCCCTCATCCTCACTCTTTGAATGGATGTTTACTCAGACCACACGGTACAAGTCGGTGATAAATACTGAATGGCGGTTTCCCTCCGAAGGTCATGGTCAATACAGTGTGGTTACATTCTTCCTATGAAAATGTAGTCATGACGTCATTGAAATGCTATTTTTATTAGCTTACTGAATATTTTAGAAAGTCATAAATGTTGGCTAACGTTAAGAAATCATGCAGTGGAAGTTATTTCCCAGTGTTTATGTTCAAATGCTCAGGCCTGTCTTACTCTTTGGTTTTGTAAGTCTAGGGGATATAGGCAGTCTGGGACATTCCTCATTGATTTATACAAATAGATTACAGACCTATACAAATAGATTACAGTTCAGCCAGAGGCCTTGATTTATTTTAATTGAGTTCTGTGAAACTTACTTACTGTATGGAAATACCTGTTGTGTTTTGTCTACCAAATGACTACTGTTTGATTTGGAGTAATTTTAGAGGGATCCATAGGTAAAAAGACATCATGAGTATTATGTTCTAGAATTTCCAAATTAATATCCACAACTATTGGCTGAAAATGTATTTTCTATCCATTACGATTAAGGCAACTATTAACTTTTAGTCTAATGTTTACTAAACTGTTATAGCAGCTTTGTATTAGAGTGAAGAGCAGTATTTCTCTAAATGTCTTTGAAGTGGTCCATCTGTAACAGTGGTTCTCGACCTTCCTAACGCTTCGACCATTTAATGCAGTTCCTCTTGTTGTAGTGACTCCAACAATAAAAGTATGTCCATTGCCACTTCATATCATAATTTTGATACAGTTATGAATTATAGTGTGTCTGATACACAGGATGTCTGACTGACGGTGCAACCCCTGTGAACGGTTCATTCGACCCCAAGAGTCATGACCCACAGGTTGAGAGCTGCTGATCTATAACTTGCTGATGGCTGGCACTGGAGGCTGGAAGTGAGGAGCCTATTGCTTATCTCTTTGATGTGAATTATGAATTTCTAAGGGGAGTGTGATAGCCTCTACTCTCCAGACTAACACACTGAACGTTTAAAGTAATGTCTTCGTGAACCTGGATGAGCAACTTATACATAACACCTCATTTTTATAGCTCACAGTGTATAAGTACATGCATAAAAATCCACAGACGGCTGGAGAGATGGCTTAGCAGCCCGAGCATTTGTTGCTCTTGCAGAGGACGGGGCTTCCGTTCCTAGCACCCTTATGCTGGCCCACAGCCATCTGTAACTCCTGTTGTAGGGGCATCTGAAGCCACCTACCTCCAAAGGCCCCAAGTACACATGACACACATATTCCTGAAGGCAAATACTTACATACATGAGCTGCAAATAACGTTCTGCTGTATGCATTGTCGTGTCTGTTTAAATTCATTCCACTTAAAATTTTTTCCCCACATTTATCATTTAAGGCAAGTAGCAGTGGCTTCATTAAGCTCACCTCTCCCTATCTTCTTCTGTATCCTCAGCGTGGAGCCAAGGTACCTTAGGTGACATTATCAGACATTAATATTTTGAAGAACGAAGTATTTATAATGAAAAGCAGCTTGAGTGGTTAGATGTTTTTCATGAATTGTGTCATACAAGAGTCTTGGAAACGGTTTCAGTGTGATTAAGCAATATTGCATACTGCCAGAGCTGTTAGGTAATTTCTAAGACAACGGTTTGGGGAACAGGTGACCTTTTGGCTCAACTGTGTTATGTCCCCATCATGATTTTTTTCTTCTGAAAATTAATAGCAGACACACACACAGAGAAAGAGAGGGGGGGAGAGATGGGGGAGAGATACCCATTTAATAAGAACTGAAGCTGTTTATTAACTCAGGCAAGTGATGAGCAATGCACTTTTCATTGAGGAATATCTTAGTTATAACAGGAACCATTTTTAAAGTGATGCTTGAGGAGCCCAATTGTAATGGATATGTTGTGGCCCAACTCTAGCATTTGTATTTGATTTCATTACATCCCACTCCGTGTTCACTGTAGTCTTCTTGCAAAGACAGAGACATCAGATACAAAGAAGCTTGTTGATTTTGCAACTCTTTTCTTTCCTTTGAGAAGACGTAGTTGAAAGATGTGGTTAATAGTATAAGGTGGCTCAAAGCAGCTTATGTGCAAATGGTCAAACTATCAAGTTCAGAGAGCCATTTTGATAGACTCCCCAAAGCCCTTCATAGTGTAGGTTTTACACAATTTCTTATAGATTAAGACTGGTTACAGTATTCTATAGATGTTGTTAAAATTTAGTGTAGATTCAGAAAGAAGTACCAAATTTGAAGCCCATATACCCCAGAAATACAGTAGTGTGGCCCAGTCAACCAATAGGCCTTGAAAATTTAATAAAAGTAGCGTCCAGATTGAACCAAAGCAGTGAACCCATAATTTTAGTAGGGGGACTGTGTATACACACAATTTCTTGGACAGGTTTTTCAGTTTTTAAAATGAAAATGTAATATGAATGACATTTTATGCATTTCCTCTTATTTATATTACATTCCTCTCCAGAAGTTTCCTTACAGCTTCTTTATGGATGGCTTTTTTAATTCTTTAGACAGCTTGGTGAGACTGTAGCACATGGGACAGTGTGCCAGCTACAGGACTTTCTGCCCTCGGGCTTGAAGGTTCTCTGGATCACGGAAGGCTCTCTCTGTACTATTTGTTTACCTGTGTTTTTATTAGTTTTCCAGTGTATTCCTCTTTCAATTTTCACAGTGTTTGCATGATAATCAAGTTATTTAGCAGCACCGTCTTAACATATTCTTAGTCTTTTTTTTATGATTTCTGTAAATAATTTGAAATCCATACTTTGAACAGTTTTGGAGTGTATATAGCTCATTATTTGTTAAGTCCCTATTCTGTACAGTAGTTTCCCAGTGTATCAAAACATTGCATGGAATCCCATGAATACATGCAGTTATTTTCTGTCAGTTAGATTAAATAAATAATAAAGCCTTAATTTTTTACGGTGTGATTCTACATGGGAGTTGGAATGTTAAAACTAATGAAGAATTTATGCCATTCCTAGGGTAATAATTTGGCTCGCCAGGGTAAGGAGTCTGTCTTTGAAACGTTTCTCCATAGTCCATCCTAGTTGTTTTCACAGCCATGGTTGTTCTAGGAAACTTTTTGCAGAGTCCACTATCTCCAGAGACGCTTAACTGGCCTCTAATTTTCTCAGCCTGTGAGCTGAGAATCGTTAGAATTATTTTGTCCGGTTGCAAGTTGTTAAAGCCATTTCCACCAACAAGTTCTGTATAAAGGCTTTGTTAAAACACTCTGCGCATACATTTTTGACCTTCAGTCATGTTGCTTTGTGACCGATACTTGGACATTCTGGTTTGCACAGCTCCTCTGCTGAACTTTGAGATGGGTACGAAAACAGCAGATCCCATTATGTCTGATCACAAGGCGTGCTCCCAACTGTGTGGAATCAAGGGGTGCACGAAAGATACGTGGGTTACTACTTGGCTTATTTGCACCTACTCATTCTGGTTGGTTTTTTCCCTTCTAGGTTGTTTGATGTGTGCACAGTGTCACGAACAGACAGAGAGACCAAACTTACACTGGTCTTTGAGCATGTTGATCAAGACTTGACCACTTACTTGGATAAAGTTCGGAGCCTGGAGTACCCACAGAAACCATAAAGGTACCAAGAATCACCCTTCTGTCTTGTCAGACTAGTCTCTGTCACAGCTTACTCAACACTAACATTCTTTCATGTGAAAACTGCCAGAATTTGTGTTTTTGAAACGTAATACACAGCTCAGAATGTCAACTAAGTAAAATGTTCAAAGAATGGAAAATCATCTAGCCCATCTACTAAGTAGGATCTTCAAAGAGTGGGATTGCAGTCCAATTTAATTTTAGGGTGAATTTTTTAAAAAGCTTTTAGTTTTAATGCACATTAAAATTCTTTAAAATCACTTATTTGTGTATTATCTGGCCCTAATCTTATGAAGTATGGTGTACCAGATACAGCTCAGTCTATCCTGGTAGTTCATATTCTTTAAGATACATAATTTTAAATGTCACTCAAAGGCACATTATGTATTATAATTATATGCTGATTCTGAGGCATATTCATTGCCCAATTTTTTTGTTTTGTTTATCCAATTCATAGATTTTGTTTGCTTTTTAGTCTAAATGGCAAGTAGTAATCTTGGTATTCAGAGGTGATTAAGACATGCTTTCTGCCCTTCATGGTCAACAAGCTAGGAAGTATATTGATTACAGACAAATTCTTTAAGTCTAATGGGAAAGCTACTCAAAAGGACTTAATGGTCTAGCCTGTCACTTTGCTTAACTCTGTTTTCAGTTCATCTGTTGAATCTGTGCCCATCTCCACAGAGGAAGAAATGTCTTTTGAGTGATGACTAGATGATATTTCCAGATACTGATCCATGTAGACTGCAGCATAATAAACGATTATCCATTTGGGCTTAGGCTAGTAAGAGTTCTGCTTTTCCCATCTTGCTTTCATTAAAGATTGTGATACATAGTGGTAGTTCCATTTCTTTGTGCTCAGTTTGAAGGCTGTGAAAACCCTCTAAATGGAGGCTTTCTGATCACCCATTCTTGGCTCTCCCGTCTGCACCTTCTTCGTCTGGTACTGTATTCCATTCCCATGACTCCATTTCTTTTCTTTATGTACTTGATCCAAAAACTCACGTCGTGCCTGCGCAGCAGGGGCTAGTCCTTTTGGCTGACTGTTTTCTGACCACATCGAACAGATGACAGTTTTCTCACGTGGTCTGACTCCCACCTCAGGGGCCCTCCTGCCCATGGAGCGTCTGTTAGTCCTTTCTGGGTCCACCTAGATGTGTATGATCCCTCTCACAGTGGATATGTCTCATTTGCCTTAGAAGTTGTTGCGCACTCCCCTTCTTCCTTATATTTTCTACCCTTGTGATTATTTATATGTGTATCTTATCTACTTATCCATGTGTACTGACTGCCATATTCATTTTGTATACTTAAGAACATGATAAATAAGACATGTTGCCAGGCTTCCTCCAGACATAATTATTTCAATCAGTACATTTAAACACAAATGTTAATTGGCTTTTTCTGGTGTGATCTTCTATCAGTTATTCCATGATACCTTTTAAAATATCAAAACAAAGTAACCATATATTTATAGACCACACTGCCAGCTCCATAGGATTTTTTTTTTTGAGTTTCACATTTTCTCCTAAGATATCAGAGGGTGATAAGTGAAGTTGTTTGCAGAAGGTTTTTTATAATTAAAACGTTTGATAAGCCAGAGTAGTTCACTAGAGGCAAAGCTTGGTCAGACAGTAGTAGAAATGAAATGGGTCTGGGAGATTCCTGGATGTGTATGGAAGGTCAAACATAACAGGAAGAGAAGTGAGTGTGACTGTAGTTGCCAGAGTTGGGGAGTGCCAGGATGTGTGTGTGCGTGCGTGCGTGCATGCGTGCGTGCGTGCGTGCGTGCGAGTGCACGCGTGCCGGAATGTTGGTTACCAGAAGATGAGATTCTCCTGGAAGCTGAACAGTCTCTACCGCCGTCAGAATTAGTTCTTCTCTAGAGTAGTTGATAGAAGTGAGGTTGGGGGCCAGGCCTATAGATTAGAATTAATGACGTATGGTTAAGAATATGGTTAGTGTTTTCAAAATGGCGTATAACCATGATCAAATGAAAGTAATTTGTATATAAAGACAAAAGTCTTTGGCTAACTGTAACAAGTAACTAAAATATTCTTGTTTTCATCCTTAATTTTAAAGAATAGGTCTGAATTGATCGACTTTTTGTTTTTATTAATTAATATCTTTCTAATCCTGAGTGTTGCAATGGTTTGATAAGGGTGTTATGATGTGAATATAAAAATATACCTTATAGCCTCATATGTCTGTCCATTCCTTCCCTAGCTGGTTGGAACACTTAGGAGAATGAGCCCGCTGGAGGAAGTGGGTCTTTGGACTGCAGGCCTTCTGGGTTGTAGCTCAGCCCCACTTCCTGCCCAGACTGCTCACTGCCGGGTCAGGCAGATGTGAACAGGCTGCTGACACATTCCCCATAAAGCTGCTTGTCTCCATGACTCTCGATTCCACGACGGTGACTTCCCCATCACACTGGAGTGCATCCTCTCAACCATGAGACAAAATAAATTCCTCGTCCCCAATGTGTCCTGTAAGGTGTTTTTATCACAGTGTGAAGAAAAGCGATGGATATAAAAATTAGTTTTAAAAATTATGGGTAATTATTTAGGAGCTTATACAATCATTAAATGGGTAGTTGGTTAAAGGTATAATTGATACAATACTTTTGCTAGGCACTTGTATCTTTTGTTTTGGTAATTGATTTAATTTTAGGAATTGGTATGCAGATTACTGCATTGTTGTTGATGTTTTCAAGCATGGAACTGGAGAACAGAAATATTTTGTTGTACAGAAGATGTATTTATGCCAAATCTCTCCTTGAACTAGTGAGTGTTATTATGTTGAACAGTTTATTGGGAACACAAAATGGATTCTTTCTATAGACTGTTCTATGGAAAAAGACTTTTTTAAATGTACTGAGACACTATTTGTTCAGTGTTTACTGTATTTAGGAAGTTTCTACAGTGAGCACTTACTTAGCAGACGCAAAATGACCCTACTCTCAGGCTTTCCAAAATGAGATGAAATGCACATTTAAAAGAGAGAGAGGCCGGGCGTGGTGGCCCACACCTTTAATCCTAGCACTCAGGAGGCAGAGGTAGGCGGATCTCTATGAGTTCAAGGCCAGCCTGGTCTACAGAGCGAGTAAGTTCCAGGACAGGCTCCAAAGCTACACAGAGAAATCCTGTCTCAAAAAGCTGAGAGAGGGAGAGGGAGTCTGTCACTAAAGCACATTGCAAACCTTTTCAGTGATTATTTGATAGTGTGGGGCATTTTCAAGTACGAACAGAAAAACCTCACCTAGGTCTTGGGCTCAATGCATGTGGAACGGAGGAGGTGTTCTCTGAAGTAGTCAAAGCAGCTAGAAGGTTGGAGATACTTTACATTACATGTACATCATCTTACTTGCATTGAAACATGCTATGTTATCAAAGTCATTGTAATCTGGAAAGTTTTAACATGAATAGATTTAAACAGACAAGATAATGAGATGATCGTGTAAGATGACTGAGGTTAAGGTCTTTGTCTTTCATCATCTGTCTTCCAGGATGTTCTCATGACGTGCTCACCTGTTAGTTTGCCGTCTGTTACCAAAGGATCCCAGTGCTTATTGGGGTACTAACTGTAATAAGATGGCAGGGCTGGATAAAACGAGAATATTTCATTGTATCTGGACAGGGATAAAATCTTTATCACTTAATCAACATCTTTGTTAGAAAACAACAGGTGGAGGACTTATTAATTAATGTCTCTCTGAGAACAGTTTTTCAGATATTTGAATGATATTTGTTTTGAAAAAATCATGAAGTTGTTCGTGTTGGTATTTGGTCAGTTTGTGGGGGATGTCCTTCCATTCCTGCGTGGTCCTCTCATCCACCTTGAATAAAGGAAGTCCCAGGCTATGCCTAAGCTGAACATCACCTCTGAAAAGCTGTAGTAGTAATAAACAATAATAAAAACTGTAAGAGACTGTTCTTTCCAACATTTTCAAAGTAAAATTTTTAGGTAAATGTTCTAAGACAAAAAAGCATTAGACTGATGTGTGAAGCTCACCTTGAAGGTGTTGTTGTGATGTTCTTTCGGTCCATCTGTTCCTGTCTGGTGGTGACATGTGCATAGGAAGCTTGTTCACTGCTGTACTGCGAAACCAACACGTAGCCTGATGTGACCTGTTGACATGGCTGGCTTTCCTTTTCGAATTCAGACTGCTCTCTTCGAATCCGTTCAGTTGTGGAGCTGAGTTCCACCTTCACCTCTCATCTCCATGCATCCATCTGCCACTAAATGACAAGGGTCAAAAGACGTGTCAAAGAGTTCATTCAGCATCTTCCTTCGTCCTTCGGAGGAAAGGGAGCCATATGGCGAGTACTGAGGGGGTCCTCTGTGAGGTGGTCTTTCCCAGAGCAGTCCCAGTGCTGTTCTTACACGGAACCACTTCCAGGACACTTGCACTTGGCTGCAAATCAGCTTGCCTAGGAACTGGCCCAGCGTCTTCGGCTACCTTACAAACTCCTTGAAAACGTACCTAATGTTATTCCTTGGACATTCTGCCGCTGCAGCCTGTTAATCAATGGAGGGTATCATTTCATGAAAAGAAACACACAGAGCAGTAGCCTCTCAACCAGGACAGGTTCTTTGAGCTCAAGACCACATTGTCTCACGAAGTCATGGAATAAAAATTATGTCCATGTATCCTATGATAAATGAATTCTATGGAGCTGGAGAGAAAAAAAAAAAGCTCAAAGTGTATGTCTGTGTGGGTAATTTTCTCACTGAATTAGATTTCTTTTATCTTCAGTTGAATGTTTCTTGGAGACTCTATTGGTTTTACTGTTTTCAGTAAGCGATAAAATGTACTATTAGGTTTATTTTACAAAACCCAGACTTCAGAGACCAACACACACTCTTGATAGCACCTGCTTTCTGCCTCTGGGAAATCATCTGTTTTGTGACTAATATCTACTTGGAGTAAACATGGCTCTGATGTCAGGATGGAATGCCCGAGGCTGATTCATCTTTTTCTGCTTGTCATACAAAGTGGCAGGTCCCGGGGCTGCAAGTGAAAGTCTCCCAGACCTTCCTCTTCTCCTAAAGGAAGCGAGCCCAGCCCCTGGACGCTCCTGGTGTCTCCACTTCGCCTGAATTACAGCAGGTGATTTGCCCTGTCTTTGCAGGACACGGAACAAATTAACATGAAAATATCGCTTCTCAGAAAACAAGGCAGGCTTGAATGCCCTGTCACTGCTGGTCATTAGCCATCTGCCACCAACACTCATACTCTGTTTATCACATTTGAAATTCAGAGCAGATGTTGCATAATAAGGTGATCCCAAAAACAAGGCAAGAAATTCAAAGAACAAGTTCTCCACAATAACGAGAAAGCTCTTGGACTGAAATTGTTTTTCAGTTTACTATCATGGCCAGAATAATTGACTCGACTCTGATTTTTAGCATGGGCTGTCCCTCCTGTTCATGCAAATTATTTTTAGAGTTAAAGTTTTAAAATTAAGTGTGTATGTGAAAGATGCCTAGTATATTGTTGGATTCAGTTTCCTTCAATGAGCAAAATGACAGTTTCAGTAATACCCGTTCTGGTGTAAGGGACGTCGTAGGTCAGTCACGGCACTTTACTTCTAAGATAGACCCGACTTAGAGTCACTTCACTAAGAACAACACTTGCTGTAATTAAAGTTGGGCATCCATGGTAGCTTCCCAGTTAACTTTGTTCTTGGTACTCAGTACTCTGTGCACCTCTCCAGCCTCCCCCTTCATGCCTTCCACCCCAGTCTTCCTCCCGTGGGACTACCCCACCAGGCCGCTGCTAACCTGCCTTCCTCTTAGCCTCTGTTGACCTGGGGCTGCCCAGCCTTTGCCCAGCTTTCGTCTGTCTTTGCATCTGGAGTCCAGAAACTCACGTTAGTCCTGTTGTCCTTCTGTATACATGAATGTGGCATTTGATGGAATTGACTACTGCTGTGCTTTATCTAATTTATTAATACACACTCTAGACTTTTATGATGCTTTATAGAAAAAACCATATGAATTACAGTGTATTTGTTTCTCAAGTGTTCTTCACAATTCCTTCCTGGAGTGGGAATAAACCTGAGTGGTCAAGAGTTTGCCTAGCATCACAAAAAGGCACCCTGACTTGATGAGGACCTATGTTAGGAAAGTTGGTTTTGAGATTAGCACTGCTGGCGCCAGGCCACTGATCAGGGCAGGAATGATGACCTGCAATTGTCGTGAGTCTGTTCCAAGTTCGGGAAGAAACTAGGGTGAGTGAGCTTTAACGGGCGCAATCATTTGTACTCCTAAACTCATGAGCACAGATAATGTGTAGAGAGAAGTAAACTTGTTAGTGCGTCCTTCATCCCCTACTAGAACTTGCCCTCTGTTCTTCCTCCTTCTATCTTTAACTCCAAATGAAAACTTCAGAAACACAAGAAGCTTTTTTAAGGTGAACATTTTCAGATCATTCAGATTTTAAGGATCCTCATAGAAACAAGTGCAGATGCAAATTTCTGCATCTTTGTAGTAGCTAAAAATACACGGATGGAAAGAAGATAGAATTATTCAAATACATCATACTCCAGTTCGAAACTACAACAAAATTATATGGTTGTTTGATTTCTCCCATAAACAGGAAGTACATGTTTAAAAAAAGTCACTTTCTGAAAGTACAGTGAGACCCATTAAAATAAAGGCTGACTCATTAACTAGACAAAGGACTCTTAAGAGTAAGCAAATAGCAGGTAAGTTGGACTCTCTTGAGAGAGTGCTCCCTCACCTCAGGCATCAAGTCTGTTGATAGAGCCCATTAGAAAGTTTACAGCAGTATGTACCTCTGCCTGTCCCCATGGCGACCAGAAGGATCAGCTCAGAGGGAGGTATTCCTGTCTACACTTGAGTGCTCTTAAGCTCCTCAGTGATTTCCTTTAAACACAGGAGTGTGTTGCATTATAGCCCTTGTCTTCCTTAGCTACACCTTCATTTCCAGGGGTGTCGTGCGGCCCAGCCTGACCTCTGCCACCAGCTCAGGAAATTCAGAAATGACCTCAGCAGGATGGTAGCCGAGGGGCTGGACAGATAAAACCAGTCTGCCAAGTGCTGGCTGCACCAACATGAGGACTGGGGTGCTCTCCTCAGGGTCCCTCAAAAAAAGCCACAGGTGTGGCAGCATGCACTTGTCATCCCAGTGCTTGACAGGCGAGAGACAGGAGGGTCCCCGGGGCTTTGTTCGCTCCCTAGAATAATTTGGAGAGCAGGTTCTGGTGAGAGATCTGTCTCCAAAAAGAAAACGTGGATGGCACCTCAGGAATGACACCCAAAATTTCCCTCCAGCTTACACACGCACATGCACACGCATGCACGCACGCATGCGCGCGCACACACACACACCTGCACCACCACCAGCAGCCCACTGTATACACACAAATCCTCTCCTCAAGCTCAGCCTTCCTTAAACCTAAGCATCAAAGCTCTATGCCTTGCTTTCCTTCCCAGTCTTCGCTAGTCCGTCAGTACGCGCTTGTTTGTCATTTCCGAAAGACAGCCCCCAATCCAGCTTCCCAACACCCCTTAGACAAGAGTGCTAAGTCAGCGTCTCACTTCTGCCACTGCCCTTTTGTGGACCTCCCTCCTGTTAGCAGTCACAGAGACTTGTCTTTAAAAGTACACGTAACACTTGGTGACTCCCATCCTGAAAACCTGTCTCCAGTGATTTCCTGTGATCTACAGAGTGATGTCAACAACCCTGGTGATCTGAGGCCTCACAACTCCACCCGTGTTCTTAGTCCCACTGGCCTTCCGAGCGTGTGTACTTACTGTTCATTCCGTTTGGAGGGCTATGCATCTCACAGGTCATCGCCTCTCTGACCATCTCAGCCACGACTCCACATCAGTTTCAGTGTATCATATTATACCATAGGCTATTTTGCCTCCTTCATAGTCCTTGAAGTTACCTGCTATTTTTTTATGTGTGTTTGTTATCTTTCGCAAGTAGAAGAAATTTGAAGGCATAGCTCTGTTTTCCAGAATCTACATCCTAACTAGAACATGAAATCATGCGTTTGCAACTCTACTAGGTCCATATCTTGTAATTGACTTTGAAATGTGCTTTAGTATCCCCATGATACAAGTGACGGAACTGGGGGCTGGAGAAATGGCTTACTGGTTAAGAGCACCTTCAGAGGACCTGAGTTCAGGTCCCAGCACCCATGTGAGGTAGCAGGAGGCCAGATAGGACACATACACATGTCTAGGTAAATAATAAAAATAAGAGTTAAATTTATTTTTAAATTTAATTATTTAAAGCAGTGAGGGAACTGCTTTGTAATGCGTAGGTTTTTAAAAAATATGTAATAGAAAAGCCCAGAGAATGTCACCTCTCACCACATCTGTTTTGCTCTTCCATAGTAAAATGCTTTATGGTGGGTGTGATCCCTGGGATTCTGTCATGGCTAAGAATTTGGTTGGTTGGCCTGGATAAAACATGAAACCAGTGACTGATCCGTCATGGAACTGGAAACATATTCTTTTCTATGACACTGACTTGAATTGCAGAAACTGTTTGGACTTCTGCTACACCATTTTTATGATGAAACCTACTGATGAAATTGGTACGTTCAGACCTCATTCTCATGTTTCAGAAGCTTGTATTAATCAGGCAACCAAGTACTTTACAATAATTTTTAAATTTAAAACTTGCTTTTCTGTATGTTAACCATTGTATGGGAGGGATTTGTCTGTCTCTCCCATAAAAAGTAGAAGCTTCGAAGAGAAAAATTCCTTTAAACTTATTAAGTAAGCTGTCCTACATATTATCCATTGGTTTATTTATATTTTACCCTGAAGTTCAGGCACCCTTTGTATTAGGGATCTGAAAATTGGAAAGGCACAGTTGCTAACAACTTACTGTGTTCTTGCCACTGAGTTTTTTAGTTAGTGACAGGTATGCAGGGCCCAGACCCACCCCTTACGTGATATGGTATCTTATTCTTCACTCCTAAACATATAGGAAGGAAAAATCTGTCTTTCTATAGCAGTTAAGAAAGTAATTATTGGTTCTGGTAAATATATGTTGAATAAGTAGGTTCTTTCCCTAAGGTTGGGTAAGAGAGCCTTGCAACCCCCCAGTGCCAGTCAGTCAGAGTCTCCAGCATGAAGCTACTGCTGTCCTGCCTGTCCTCACTCCATCATCACCCTCGGAGCAGAGTCCTCCAAAAAGATTGGTTCCATGAACAAGTCCCTCTGAGTTGGATTTCTCTACATAATGAAGGACTGCATGCTGAAGTGTCTATGCACTGTGGCACTCAAAGTCTTCAGTAGTGGAAAGAATCCCTTGAGTTAGAAATAATCACACAGAACTCTGTAGGTTTTAGAAAACCCTGGCAACTACCATACAGCAGTCAGCTTGATTTGGGTGCCTGATGCCCAACAGGTTTTGCAAAGAGCAGTTACTGCCTCATAATGCAGGGTTGATGACGGCTTGGATACACAGTGGTTCTATTTCTCCAAGGTGTCATTATTGTGCTGTCTCTTCAAGTGTGGCTCCTGGATCACCTGCACCACCTTGCCCTAACTGACCCCCCTTTCCCAAACATGAGCCCCCAGAGGGAATTCTAAAAAGTACCCCTGATATTCCCTATAGACACCACGGTTTAAGAAGGACTCCCTGCAGTGTGCCATGTGCACAGGGGACAATGGGGAGCATCTCCTTTTTGTTCTGAGATGACTAACCTGGTGTTGTTTGGCCTGTATGGATCCAGACTAGGAGGCTTTTCAGATTGCCTGGTGGCTGTCTTTGTGATTCTAATGCTCAGGAATTGGAGGCAGGAGGAGTGTTGAGTTCAAGTCCAGCCTAGGCTGCTTAATTCTTAAGACCTTGTTCAAAAAGAAACAGTAAAAGGGAAGGATTTAAGGTGAAGTCAGGTGTGACATCTAACTGAAGCTGCCTGTGTGGGGGAGAGTTGTTTAAAAACACTAGATTTTATTCCTTCAGATGTTCTGTTAGAAAGCAATTGACTAGTAGGAGATAGAATTAAAGAATGCTTAGAAGTATGAAACTTCCTAATTAAAGAGTCTTTTATTTGTTTGTTTGTTTGTTTTTTGAGACAGGGTCTCTACACAGCCCTGGCTGTCTGGTACTCACTATGTAGCCCAGTCTGACCTCTGAACTCCTAGAAAGTTCAACCTCAACCTCTGCCTCCCAAGTGCTGGGATGAAAGGTGTGTGCCATCACATCCAGCCCCTAACTAAAGCTTCTTAAGCCCACTCGGGAGTCTACCTTTCTAAAACAGCATTCATGATACATCATGACTTGACTTTGAAAGATGCTTTTTGTGTCGTACATACTAATGTTTTCACAGCTCTGTGGTCTTGAGTTAGAAAACCATTACTGGACTTGCTAGAGAATTCATCAAGAAATTCTTGTCCATCCATTCCCCACTGCCCCTAGCAAGGAACCAAACCCATATGAAACATAAGTGAGCCGTTTGTCACAGGTTTTAATGATGACATTAGTATAGTTAAATATATGTAAGTACATTTGAAAGCAAGAGTGCCTAGACTCTAGTTGTCTCCATTTTGACTCAAGGCCTCTAACAAATGTGACTAGTAACCATGCTGGTTTTGTATTGTCTGTCCCTGTGATAATCACTTTTCCTTGTTTGGGACAAAAATATTTTTTTCTTAATCATTCTCCTGAAGTACGTTCAGATTAGAAAGCTAAGCTAGGAACATGGCAGAGATGGGGAGTGGCGAGACTGAAGAGGTTTCGCTGTGAATCGAGTTTTGGGAATGGCAACATTAAAGGTTAAGTCTGTGCCTAGTGCAATATATACTGATCTGAAACAGGTACCCTCCATGTAAGATACTCTGTGAGTATGGTTAGTGTGAACTGAATGCTTGAAGAACTTCTTGCTGACCTTTTCATCTCACTGATATATCACATGTTAATATTTAAAACCTTGGACTGAAAAAGTCACGGTCACTCGCAGGTGAGACCTATAGTGTTTGCAGAAATGAAAATGTTCTAAAAGCGATAGGTGTGGGTCCTCTTTCCTTTTCATCCTTTCCTATTCTCAAAATGTATTCCTGGTCAGGGGGATGAAGAACCAAGAGGAAAGAAAAGAGGTGGTGACTGTAGAGGGGAAATAGTTGATTGGGTCTCATAAAAAAAGATAGGTTTGTGGACTAGCAGTAACCCTCCTCCCAAAGATGCTTTGTAAAAGGCAGTTCACTATGTGGGGTCATAAATACACGAAACATATTCATAACTCTTATTTTCTCCATTAAAATTATTACATGGGGCACAGTCCTTTCTAAATCGTCTAAATCCCAAGCCCTTTCATGTGTATTTCAACCAGATATTAAAGACAGACTAGGTTATTGCAAAGCTGTATGAACCCAAATAAACAACACACGAGAACATAAATAGTGGTTTTGTCTTTGATTGTATCTGTTCTGAATGTCGCCACTATACTAACAATCTGTGATGGGCATCTCTCATCCATTTTGTAAGATCTTAATTAAAACACTTAGGAAAGTGAAAGGAAGTAACATACAAATTACGTCAGCATGAATTAAGAAGTGTTTGCACTTTGGTGTCCTCCGGGGGTCACACCCTCAGAGAAAGGACCTCTTTCCTGCCCGGGTTTGTCCATCACTTTCACCACCAGGGTTTCACAGAGCTTCATATGTAATTTATCGCCATGTCCCGTAATTAACATATGGTTTGTGTTATTGATTTTCTCCGGTTTCAAAGGGAAATAAATTGAGCTTTTTTCTACATTTAGGATATACAGTTGTTGTTTTTTTTTTTTTAAAGGAACTCCAGACAAAGACACACATTATTTCTAAGTTAGAGAACAGCTGCCAGAAAAGAGAAAATTAGGAATGAGTCCTGGGTGGAATAATGGCGATACTGTTCCGAGGTAGCCCTGTACAGCAGGAAGGGTTCCTTAGGAAAGAGACAGCTGAGTTTGCTTGTAAATTTTGCTAGAAACAGGCCTGATTTACCATCATTCAGTGCTGCTCAGGAGGCTGAAGACAATGCTTTTCAGCTTTGGATTTGAAGCAAGCATCTTCGTTGATGATTTGTAGAAATCCACGTATTTCTGGTTTGGAAAGATGAGTGAATGTTATTGGATCACAGCTTGTTCTTTTTAATATATAGAACATTTTAGCAAATATTTATCATATTTTTGGAGTAAAGTTTCCTGTGTGTAAAAAATGTATCACAAAAGCCAGACGTTGTGGCTCATGCCTTTAGTCCCAGCACTTGGGAGACAGGGACAGGTAGATCTCTGTGAGTTCAAAGCCAGCCTGATCTACAAAGTGAGTTCAGGAACAACCAGAGCCACATAGTGAGACCCTGTCTTGAGAAACAGAACAACATATGTATAAATTATTCAGAGATTAGAAAATATTTAATTTATAGTATTACATGTAAAATTGAAAGTCAACAGTTACTTTCAGAAAGTATGGCAAAAGTTTGATATTCTTAATATAGAATTAATATTCTTAATATAGAAAAAAGCTTTTAGAAACTAATAAAAAAACATTAACCAGTTTAGATATAAGTAAGGAAATAAACACTCATCAAGACCTACATATTCGCCGGGCGTGTGGTGGCGCACGCCTTTAATCCAGCACTCGGGAGGCAGAGGCAGGCGGATCGCTATGAGTTCGAGGCCAGCCTGGGCTACCAAGTGAGCTCCAGGAAAGGTGCAAAACTACGCAGAGAAACCCTGTCTCGAAAAAAACAAAAAACAAAAACAAAAAAAAAAAAAAAAAAAAAAAAAAAAAAGACCTACATATTCATAGAATAACTACAAGATTTGGGGCTGGAGGCAGTTCACCTTCACTGATATTAGGGAAAGGCAGGATATAAATTGTAATAGGTAGCATTTTCCCAATTTGGAAATATATGTCTAATGCTCTTGTTTTTCAAAACTAGGAAGACGTATACTAAAATACGAATGTGGAATGTGTGTCTCTGTTGAAATATGCTGTGTTGTTTATATTTGTGACCTGCTATATTAGACTGGATGAAATTCCTAGTAACAGCCTATTTTTATCACCCAACCAAATGATCTTCTAATATACATTTAGAGGGTAATGTTCTCTCTTACAGAGTAGATGCGCTCTCATGTCAGTCTTTCCTTTGTACCCACCATAAGAATTAGTGACACCCCCTGCCTCTTGGGCAGCACAGTAGGACAGACCTTGTTAAACAATCAGCGTGTGTACACTGAAGTACTGAGTGCGTGGGCACGGACGATGATCTTAGTAAGATAGGAGAACTGAGAAAACTCAACAGGACTTAACCTCCCAGTGAGACTTGTGTGGTCATCTCCTTTGTCTCACCACCACCGTACCTCACATCAGGAAAATTGGGCTGTGCAGGAATTTCGCTTCATGGACATTGGAAGCAGTCACTAGGCAATCATAAGCCTAGATTCATCTCTGCATACAGAATGAGGTCATAAGCCTGTTTTTTGTTACAATGCAGGTTCATTGCATCGTTTCTTTAATGGCCTAGGATTTTACTTGAAACCAGCTTTTGGAGTTCCTGTTAGCATGAGCTCATGGTGATTATATTACATATTTGAGCAAAGGCTTTTTAAAAGGAAGTGTGTGTAGTTCTGTGCCTGCCTAAAACAACTCAGTACAACTCACAGTCACAATATGCCCAGACAATGAACATATCCGTTGTACAGTGTCATGATCTCGTGACATTCTCAGTTCTGGGAAAGTCATGCCAAATGAAGAACTTACATTATTTTTTAAAGTGTTGGGGGTGTTTGTTTAAGGAGGAGTAGTTGGAAGTCTATTGCCATTGTCATTATGGCTTCTTAAACATAGGCGAAACCACCGTGGTGACAATTAATGAGAATTTCTGGGGATGTGTCACTTTCAGAATTATAAATACCGTAGCTTTGGTAGTCTCTAAATCACGTTTAGAAAATTGGCACCACCGAACACAGTTATCCCAAACAAGTGTGCAGGTATTCTAGATTTGCCCCCAGGAGCTCATCAAAGCCGATGTGCTTAGGATGCACACAACATGCCCTGAAGGGGAAGTCCCAGTCTGCTGGCAGAAAATCACTGAGTTCCTTCCCTCAGTCAGGGTAATGAGTCCCAGCTCCTGGGAACTGGTGAGGGTATTACCAGGGGAAACAGACTTGTTGCCACTGTCTAACTGGCCACGGGAAGGTCCCGACAGAGATCACCATTCTTGTTCTGATAAGAGGTCTAATGAAGCGTCAAGTAGAGCTGTCAGGTCTGGAAAGGTACTGTGTCCAGCAGCTTCCTGAATCACCTTTGTAAATGAAATTCATGGTTCCCTGTCTCACAAGGTGAATATATGTGTAATCATGTAGCCTTTGACAAGCCATGTGACTTCTTGATTACTACAGTGTGGCAGCTGTAGAGAAAATTATTTATAGTAAGCATAGATATCCTGTTGTGTTGAAAAAGAGTAAAACACTTCAGAAAATATTGGTGAGATGATATTCCATCTAGGGAATTATTTTACTACTACTGGCATTTTAAAATGACATGCCTGTAATTTGGAAAAGCGTAGGTAGTCGGGAGCATAAACTACAGGTAAATTCATAAATGCAAGTAGTATTTTAACTTAATGAGAAACAACATTGGAAGCCTCCATTGGGTCACACAGTGGGGTCAGATCCTTCACATGGCTCCAGTGACCTGACCTCTCTGGAAGTGCGGACATCATGTTCACGTGCCCCCACAGTGGACCTTGGCAGCAATTAGAAGGGATTGCAGAACCAGAAGTTCAGGATGTCACTTGCACATGTCTTCATTAACATTTGCAGAGTGGATTCTGAGAGGTGCAAGTTCAGATCACGGAGTTGTCCTGGAAGAGGGAGTGACTGAAGTTGAATGGGTTTTCTATTAATTAATGTTTCCATATTGGTGTTGAGCAAAAAGGAGCCATTATTTAATAGTGCATTCTGAGCATGCTTTGGGTTGGAATGTTTGGGTTTTCTTTAAAGCATTGCTTTGTTATGGGAAAGCAGGGATTCTTAAAGACTGTCCTGGCGGTGAACATTTAAAAAGGCTCCGGTTGCATTATTTGGTGTATTTTAGAAATGTGTTTGTTTAAGAAATTAATGATTCCATTTCTGTGACTTCTCCCTTTGCGTTTTTTTCCATCCCTCCAACTCTGTGCTTTGATTCTGAGTTACGAAGGTTTTCAGCTGTTCCTAAACTCAGTAGCTATCCCACAAGTTTCACTTACAGAAATAACAGCCCAGCCACTGAAGTTATTCCTGGTGCCTTTATCCGGCACAGCCCAGTCCTCCCTGGTCTGATGCTTCTCGGCTGGGTGAATTTGAAGAATGCTGTTGTTCCCATTTGTTGGTGGAAAGATGACTACCTGTCCCTGAAACAAACTCTGTGGCAAAAGACTGACCACCCCAAGGCCGTCACTCAGACACTGGTTTGGAAAAGTCCCCTTGAAACTAGAAACACGTCTTCCTCCCATAGTGCACCTGGCACCTCTAGCTTGCCACATTCTCTGGGCTTTTCCTCCCTCCAAAGAGACTCCTGTCTAAGCTGCGTGCACACCTGCCCACTGGGAAATCCCTGTGCTGCCATGGGTTCCATATGCTCTGCAGCTTAGTCTTGTCAACTTTAAAACCCTGAGTGGGAGAAAAGGTGAGTTAAACATATTACCTCAGAGCAATCAAATTTCTCATCAAGCCGTGCTGAGCCACAAAATGAGGGCCCTTGTAACTACCCTTAAAGTTTCCTGAGTGTGGTAGAGAAGTC
This sequence comes from Peromyscus leucopus, assembly GCF_004664715.2. Lineage (NCBI taxonomy): Eukaryota > Metazoa > Chordata > Mammalia > Rodentia > Cricetidae > Peromyscus > Peromyscus leucopus. The sequence continues at coordinate 51,521 of NW_023505107.1, read as the reverse complement.
TGACCAGTATGATTTTTCCTGTTATACTTTCCCATCTTTCCGCCTTAGATATGACTTGTGTGTTACACACAGGCTCGTAGTTAGATAACTCATGTGCCTAGTGCTCCCCCCACACCCACAGGATCTCACTATGTAGCCCAGGCTGGCTAGGAACCTGCTAGATAGATTAAGCAGACTTGGAACTCACAAAGATCCCCGCCTCTGCTGCCTTCGACACTTAGACTAAAAGTGTTGCTACCCAGCTGATTTTTATGCCAACTCTTTTTTTTTTTAATGTGTCATTTATATATTCGTCTGTGCTGAGATCAGCCAGGCCTGATCCCTAACAGAGCTGGTGTTGGAAGTGATGGCAAGCCAAGGTTGAGTCTTGATTATGGTAAGAGGGGAAAGTACATCTTGCCAAAGTTGGGGCATGTTCCCCAAACCTGCAGACTCGAGCAGGCAATTAATGGGCTTGAACTGAGGGTTCTTTTGTGTGTGTGTGTGTGTGTGTGTGTGTGTGTGTGTGTGTGTGTGTGTGTGTGCTTGTGTGTGCACTCCTACATGGGAGAAAGCGTGAAAGAGATACCCATGTATAGAATTCTAAACCAGCAGTGTGGTTGTTAGCTGGAGGCAAGAGGTACGGCCGGCTCCCAAGCTTCGTGGAAGCAGCCTGTTGGGAGGCCCCCTTGGAAAGGAGTCTCTCACGGCTTCCTCCCGCCTGTGAATGATGTCCCATCCTAACTTACATCTTAGGAGCCCTTATGAGAGGTGTGCTTTGTGCATTTGAATTGCTTTGGAAATTGGAGCCTCGTAATGTACCACTCAGGAAAATAAATGGTCATATTAACTCCTAGCAAATGCCACCTCTTTGGTCTGAATCGGTTTAGAAAGCATTTTCTTCCTGGTTTGTACGCACCACATTGTTTCGGCTGCTCTCATCACTGACCAGCTGGCTTGTTGGTGAATAGAGCTGTGGGCCCCTCGCCATGTTTCATGTGAGGTCTTGGCTGGGTGGCACACAGGCAGCCTGTAACCAGTGTCAGCAATTCAGGAGGAATTGGCACAGCAGTGTCCCCATTAATTTCTGTTTGTCACATGCTGTCATGCAAGTTACACCAGAGAGGAAATGACCGTTAAAAAAAAAAAAAAAGGTACCCTTGTGGCACTGGGTCCCCTCCAGACGTCCCCGAGGTTAAACAAGTGGATACAATTAGTTCTACACGGACAGCTGCAGGGAGGGGAACCTAGACCAGGCCCCAGAGCAGTGTGTCTGTCCTGTTAGCAAGGATGTCAGCTGTCAACATCTGCCATGTTTTAACCCTTCAAAGGCACCAGTGAATGAAGGGGAGGCTATCACCCCACGCTCTGCTGGTCATTGTCCGTCAGAATGCCTTGGGAAATCACCACAGTGCTGCCGCCTCGGTGGCAGGTTTGGTCTTTAGGGGGTGGTTTTTGTGTTTTTTGGGCACAGAGGAACGTGGTGGGGCCCAGGGTGAGGGGAAACGGGCTCTTTAATCGTGGGCAGTTTACTGCACAAACGGAAGGAGCCTCGGGCGGCGGCACTAACCTCTTCTTCAGCTGGAGCTGGAGTCGTTAAAACCGGTGGGGCTCCAGGCGGCTTCCATTTCTACAGCAAGAGGTCTGTCTTGCGGACTGTCAGTCGGTCCTGCTGTCTGTCTTCGCCCGGACCTATGGTGGCTTTTTACAGAGCACAGAAGAGAGCTGTGGGGGATGAAACTAGTTTCAGAAGAGAAAGGCGAGGAGAAACCCTAAGATAGAGAGAAGCTCCAGAGACTGTTTACCGTGGTTTTTAAAGACTGAAACGATGAAGCTGCTGTTACCCAGAGTCCTGACCAACCTCTGTGTTAGCGTATGCTGTGCTTGGGGTTGGGGTGGGGGCTCTGTCTGGGGAAGAGTGAGTGCCAGCATGGAGGGACATGTGAAGGAGATGTGTCAAAATGTTGAAACCCCTCATGTGAGGCAGATTTCTCATCTCAGCTCTCCAACCATAAGATGGGAACAAAGACAGGAGAATTCCCCTGGAGGCCTGGCTAACCTGGGGGTGCGTGTCAGCAGGAACAAGAGAGGCCACGACTCAACAAAGTAGACGGAGAAAGTGGACTCCCCAGAGTTGTGCCCTGACCTACAGACACACACACACACCTCCAGGCGTGCTCGTGGAGTGTGTACACATGCAGATACCAGAGACGATGTCATCTAATTCTATATAAAGAATCGGTATGATCACCAACCAGTGAGAGTGTAGGGTGTTTTTCAGTGATGAATGTCAAGGCTGTTCTCATCCTGTGGCTTCATCTAGTCAGAGACCTTCATTTTATAGGCTAGCAAACTGAAGCCTGCAAGGTGAGGACTTTTTAAAGATTTCGTAGAGGCAGGACTCAAGGCCACATTCACACCGTTCCACCAGCCGAGTCAGTGCATCCCAGTGGTGGCCAGTCTAAGCAACAACAGACTGACAGCGAAGTGGAAGGACCCACGGACCTGGAGACAGGCAGCTTGCTTCAGTCAGTCTGCTGCACTTCTCCTCGGCCCCGTGGAGTAAGATTCACTAATTTCAGAAAACAATCTTCCTGTCCAATTTTATCTACCAACACATAATTTGACATTAACTATTAGGCTTAACTTTAACATCAGTGTATGGATTTGGGTATTTAAAATCCTTTAAACATTAGACCACAAAGAAAAATCATTAAATGTGAGCCCACATGAATATATGCTCCATGTCCAGTTAGGGGATCTCTTCTCGTCCTGTAGATGGGTAGACTACATGTAATTTTTCTATTACTCATGTTGTTAAGCTCTGATTTTAGGAGGATAATCAGTAATTGACTTTGAAGTACCTGAACTTAGGTGCATATTAAAGCATGAAATTTAATACACTAATAAATGTCACAATTTGATGTTCAGAAGTGGATTTATACACCATCAAGTGGATTCTTATTTCAGTGGAATATGAAAACAGATGGAAAATGAATTTGTAGTACTTTCTTTGATGTTTAAATAGGATGATTTTCTCAGAATTGTAGCTTAGGCCTGATGTTAAGATCTGTCCAGAACTGTCTTACTGCAGACTGTGTGGACTATAGAGGAAGCAGATAATTTGAAAAAAGCCACAAGAGAGAAATTACCCACAAGGAATGAAGATGAGCCTGTGAGGCAGAGCACGCTGGCATGGATGTCATGGGAAGGCCCAGATCATTGCTAACAACTGTGGTATTCAGAATAATAACATCAATCATGCTGGACTGCTCCGGTCGTCATGTGTCCATGTGTAACTCCATAAAAATTCTTCTATTTTGGCATTAATTAATAGTGACTGCATCTCACAAGATGGCTTATTTCATTGAAAACACTTGTGTTCAAACATGTCAGCTCAGAACTTTTTTCTAGCATTCATTAAGTTTATAATTGCTGAGTTCTCATGGGAAGCAGTGGTTTCTCATTTTAAGTCCTGAAGTTTCGACAGGATTTGATGTAGCAGTTCATTTCACTTCAACTTCTAATGACTCACTGCATTCTTCTCCCCAGAACTTATCCTCTTTTACCCTCAGAGCTTGCTCTCATGTAGACACAAGCCTCTTGAACCAATAAGCATGACTGTATTCGTGAATGGGGGTGCCTCAGCCTCTGTAAAGCCAGCGGAAACATTGTCTTCTCCACGGGATGAAGGAAAATGAATGTTTCCTGTGTGTTTGTATCTGGATCTGGCTTTTTAAGTTCTGAGGGAATCTTCTCAGGCGGTTAAGCTAGGATGTTCTCATGGAGTTGGGTTGTAGTACGGTGCTAATTTTACAGGTAGACGCATATGACATTAGTCAGTAATTAATGACTTGCCCAAGTTCACACAAGTTAAGACCCAGGAGGTAAACTCGACTCTTACACAATCTATGGACTGTTCATCTTAGCCCCCTGTAGTAGAATTAAATAGAATGTATGTGTGTTTGTCAATGCTCTTCAATGAGTAAATCCCATTTACATAACTGTCTTAGCATTTTCCATACCCTCTGGGCCATTAAAGCAATTTTATTTTTATGATTGTAGTTATTATAAGTCCTAAGTGAGAAATGAAATGAAGACAGATGCAGTAAATTTATTGTTGTTAATACTGTGGCATCAGTGGCAGGATTCAGAAACAAGACTGGTTCCTTAGGTTTTGACTCTGTTCCTTTGTACATTGGTACCCCTGAAACTATATCTAGAGTTAGGGAGAGCATTTCTATCTGCAGATCTGCTGCACAGATGCTCAGGAATACACACGGCACTTTATTTGTTATTTTTCAGAAATGGCTTCTTGTTCTAAAGGATGCCACACGTTCTCTGTGAGACCTCAGAAGGACCAGAGTGCAGTGGCCTCATAGGGATGAGAATCTCTCTCACACACACACAGTCTTAAAACAAAAACAAGTTCTTATTATGTAGCCCAAGCCATCACCGAGCTCGGGGCTCCCTATGTCTGCCTCCAAACTCCCACGTGCCAGAAAGTCCAGGTGTGTTCTACCTGCCTGGTTCCGTGCTCCTGATGAGAGTCTGTATACAGCCATCCTCACTTTATCATACCTGTGATTCCTAAACACAACATAGTCCCAGCTCAAGCTGAAAAGGGTAAGATTTATCTCTTGAGATCCAAAAGTTAGAAAACTAAACAAAACTGAGAAGTCATTGTCAGCCTCCCCTGGAAGCCATTTCTTCAGGCTTGAGAGCATACTGTAAGCACAAAGCAGTGAAATTATAAAATGTCTGTATGGAAATAACATGGGTTTATATGTTTCTGCCTCCTCACATAACATTTATGAAAGTAGATCCTGGAGCGATCAGTAAGCTACTAGAAGTTCTATAGTTAGCAGTAGTATTAGCACTAAAATTGCCATCTGTTCTGGACATCAGACTTGGTATAAGCCATAAAAGGCAACTTTGTTCTCGTTTTCTTAGGATTGTTTTCAGTAATAAAGATCTGGACTTAGCGTGGTTTGTTACTGGCTTGATTGACTTGCTGTACCTACTGCACATTCCCTGAAAGCAGCGCTAAACTTGTCCCTCACTTTGCTAACCTAGGTCAGAATCTGTAAGGTTGGTGTGGTATGGGGTGTGTGTGGGGGGGTGTATGTGAGAGAGTGTGGTGTGTGTATGGTGTGGGGGGTGTGGGGAGGTGTGTGTGTGTATGTGAGAGAGTGTGGTGTGTGTGAGAGTGTGTGTGTGAGTGTGTGTGTGGGGTGATGTGTGTGGTGTGTGTGTGAGAGAGATGTGTGTTGTGGTGTGTGAGAAAGGGTGTGTGTGAGAGAGTGTGGTGTGGTGTGTGTATGTGTGTGTGTGAGAGAGAGAGTGTGGTATGTGTGTGGTGTGTATGATGTGTGTGAGAGTGTGTGTGGGTGTGTGTGAGAAGGGTGTGTGGTGTGTGTGTGAGAGAGTGTGTGTGTGTGGTGTGTATGTGAGAAAGGGTGTGTGTGTGTGAGAGTGTGTGTTGTGTGTGTGTATGTGTGTGTGAGAGAGTGGTTTGTGTGTGGTGTGTGTGAGAAAGGGTGTGTGGTGTGTGTGTGAGAGTGTGTGAGAAAGGGTGTGTGGTGTGTGTGTGAGTGTGTGTGGGTGTGGTGTGTGTGTGTGTGTGTGAGAAAGGGTGTGTGTGTGTGTATGTGTGTGTGTGTGAGTGTGTGTGGTGTGTGTGGTGTTGTGTGAGTGTGTGTGTGTGTTGTGGTGTGTGTGTGAGAGTGTGTGTGTGTGTGGTGTGTGGAAAGGTGTGTGTGTGTGTGGTGTGTGTGAGTGTGTGTGTGTGTGTGTGAGAGTGTGTGTGTCACTGAACTTCATTCTTAACATCTTATTCTCCTCAATAAGAGCCTCATTCTATGCACGTTACTTTAGCCTGTGATAAGCCATACTGTTTTCCTCTGCTTCTTTAATAAGAGTAATACTTCCGTACCTTCAGTGTTTGTGTTCCGTATAATTGCCTCCCTGGCAGTTTTCTGCCAGTCCTGTGCATTTTTTCAGGTGAAGATATACATCCCATCAGCATCCATTTGGTAACCATCCTCCTCTTGTGATACAGCGCTGGAGAGGGTTGTAAAGAGGGGAACCCTCTGTCTTTTCACACAGAGCCAACTCTAGAATACTTAGGCTAAAAGAAAAAACTGCTTATTTAAAACAGAAAAAGATACCACAGAAGGGGTGCAAAGAAGCAGACATTTCCTCTGAGATGTGTGAAGGGGTCGAGGAGGCGGGAAGGACCAGGATGCAGATGGCCTCGTGGGAATGAGAGTCTCCCTTGCAAACCCTGCAGAATTGCAGGTTTGGCTCTGGACACTGGCATTTATTTCATTTTCTCAGTTGGTCTTTCATTAGAGTCACCTTGCATCTTCTGTCTCAGGAGACAACAATTCATCGGTCTGGAAAGGAATGGCTGGTGGGATTATCATATTTATATGACAGCCCTCAGTAGGTTTTCAGGAAGCAACATGCCAGCCAGATTATAGTAAACTATAATACTGTTTGATACTCCCATAATCCAAAGACCCAGAAGGCAATGTCTGCATATTTCATTTATCTATTTGATGTGGTGAAAGTCCCTGGCAACATGACACCTTGTTACTAGCCTGAGCAAGTCACTAAAGCTCCCTGAACTTCAGTTTCTTTATCTGTAGAACAACTATAAAGATGTGTAAGTCAGAGGTGCTAAAATATACAGATAGTTTTGTGCGTAATCTGCTGCCCTGGTGACGGAAGGCGTGTGTATTTTGTAGTGATCAGAGTGTTGTTCCAAAGGTGAAGAGTCCTTGTGCTAACCCAGCAGTCAAGCCTGGATCATCACATTGTCTAAAGTGAGGTCAAGGAGATTTTGCAAAGAGTTACTTCATCTGTTTGGTGTCCATAAAACCTGTTTTCCTCTGGTTTGGCCTTTTGTTCCATCACTCTCTTGCTGATAATATATAAGAGTTGTCTAATTTGCTATTAAAAGTCTTCAACCCTCTGAAAGGTCAATCCTATAAACTTTTATTATAAAGTGTCTAAATATAGAACACAATATGCCATCATAAATAAAGGGAGTTCATGTTAAGAATTTTCCATTGCACACTGGAACACTTTAAAAGTAAAAGCCCTGCAGATGACATAGTCTATTTAACATCTGTGCGCTTTCCTCAGATTTTAGTCTTTGTGTTTTCTAGGTGGCAGCCGACCAAATTGAAATGCTAATTTTAAAATGCTCTAATAGTTGATGTTTTAAAGACGCGGCAGCTTTTATTGGTTATGTTTTAAGTGGGAGCCATGTAAAGTGAGTTCTAGATTGACACCTGGCTTGTTCTGTGAGTCTTTATGCTATTCGTGCTTCTATACTAGCGCAGGCTGCGTATCCAGCTTATATAGAGATAGTACAAAGTTGAGAAGGAAAGTAGAACACACGAATAAGTGGGTACCACCGAAGCCGGACACCACCGATGCCGTGTGGATGCAAGTGGTGCAGGAAGAGAGAGGACAAACAGCGCTGACTTCCTGAAGGAAGTGCCGGTGTTAAAGGACCTGGGAGACGCTAATTTGAGGCATGAGTGACGTGCGCCAGGACAGGCGAGGGTTTCGAAGCCAGGGTCAGGTTTTGCCTGTGTCCAGTTCCGGCAAGGTAGCACTAGTCTGGGCACATCCAGAGAGATGAAGATGCGCGTGATTGTGAAGGCGCTGAGAAGGGAGGGCAGGCGTGGCAGCTGCCCCAGAGACGTTCAAGCAGATTAGTCAGGTAGCCATGAGCTCACCCAAGACAGTACAGTAGAAGAGCTGCCAGAGAGGTGCTCATTCGTGTGGGAGTGAGAGAAGGGTGAGGATGAGTGTGCCTCTGCTGAACAAATGGAGATCTGCTGGAATTATGAAGAAAGACGTGACAGGACCTGGTTGGTTATTCCTTGTCCAGAGGAAAAGGAAAGCAGGGAATTGGAGAGAGGAATTGCCTGTTTAGGAAAGAAGGTGCTGATTTGCTCATGTTGAATTGAGCCTAAAATTGGGCCTTATATATAAGGGTACCCTTTGGCTGAACCCCAAAAACCTTTTCAGGAATTGGACTCTAAGAAAGACCCTACATACTGGAAAATTTAAATGTTTTGTTTTCACAAAGACAGGCAAAGACTAGAGCTGTAAAATACAATCTGGTACAGTTGGTCTTGGGTTATGAAGAGAATAGGAAAACATTAGAAATTGGGCTAGGGGACTTAAAGCTCAGGAGCAGAGCATCTGCTCAGCTTGGGTGAGACCTCGGTGAGAAGTATTTTTGAATCCCTGGTTGTAGGTTTCTCCGCCGACACAATAAGCCAGATCAAACTGAATTAAAAGTCCAGGTGTAATGAGCAAAGCGCCCCCGAGTGACTCTCAAGGCCCCAGAAGTGGGGGGGGGGGGAGAAATCACATGGCAGGGCTATGGAAGTGTTTTCTAAAAAGAGTCTAGGAAAAAACCAGACACGTTTGTCAACATTGCTTATGCCAGGCATGGTGACACAAGCCAGCAATCTCAACACATGGGAAGCAAAGACAGGAGACACTGGAGGCCGTCGCGGTCTATATTGACACCCTGTTTCAAATTAAAAAAACAATAACTAAAATACAACCAAACGGGTTGTTTTACTGTGTTTCAGAACCATCTCTACCATTGTATCCCATTACTTGGCAGACACATAACTCACCTGTGTAGGCGTATACCTTTTTCTAGTGTTGAACTAGAATTAAGAAGTTCATGTGTCACACTAAGGCTTCCTCGTTTTGCTTTTCAATTTAGATGTTAAAATTACCCATCTCTAATGGTTCCTTCTATCTGTGGGAATACTGGTGTTAGTCACCTTTCCATTATTGTAATGAAATAGCCTGAGATAACTGGAGTATCAGGAGGAAAGACATATTTTGGCTTATGCCTTTTGAGGTTTCAGTCCATGAATCTCTTGACGGTATCGCTGGGGCCTGAGAGGAGACATATCACTTCCTAGCATGGTGATGCTAGCTGTCTACTTCGCGGTAACACTCAAAAAGAGAGCAAGAGCAGGGCTGGAGGGGCTCAGTGATGAAGAGCCCATGCTGCACTTGCAGAGAACCAAGCGTTGGTTCCAGCACCCACATGACAGTGGCAACCATCTGTCCCTTCAGGTTCCAGGATCCAGTGCTCTGCTCTGGCCCCTCAGCCTCCCTACATGCACGTCATGCATATGACCTCACACCGTCGTACACATATCAGTAAAAATGAATAAATCTTGCAGGGGAAGGAGAGAAGGCTGTCTCAGAAACACTTGGAGGGTATGCCCCCAATGACCTAAAACCACATAGGCTCCACCTCTAAAGAGTGTTCCTTCCAGTTCCTTCCAGAAGTGTCCAGCTGAAGACCAAGTCTTCAACACATTGACTGTTAGGACATTTCAGATTGAAATTAGTGATATAAAATTTATTTCCCATTGGCAAATATTTGAGATATCTTTCGGGGTTTTTTGTTGTTTGTTTATTTTGGTTTTCAGTGGGGTTTTTTATTGTTGTTGTTGTTTTACGTTTTTGAAACAAGGTAGCACTGAACCTCTTTGTTTTGACTTACTATAAACATGAGCTGTTGGGTCTGTGGGGTGAGTTTCCAGAAATAGAGTTACCAAATCGTAGCTTATTTTAGAACAGCGTTCATTCCCATGCTTACGTATTAATGGATGGACTGGACAGATTGATGGATTTTTTTTTTCCCTAGTGATGGAGTTACAGGAAAGTGAAGCCTGGTGGACTTTTGGGTGTTAGGCTCCTTCCCTGAGCTTCCAGGGTCAGCTTTCCCCTCACGTGTCAGCTCCAGGCTAGACACCATTGTTCTCCAGGGCAGTTTCTGCCCTCATAGCCAGCCCGTTCGTGACACAAACTCGGAGTGAGTGAAAACAGATTTACTCCAGGGGTGTCTGTGTGAAATGGTAATGTCCGGAGCACCTGAGGGAAAGATAATCAGTGTTGCGTGGCTAGGGTGTTCCCGCTCACTTTCTTAGAGTCAAGGCAGGAGGCACTGTAGAAACAGGAAAGCGGCATGAGCTCATGGACGGTGTCATGCTTACAGTGCTCTGTGCTGGTAGAGTTCGGGAGGGGAGGGCTGGAGACTGGACGCGTAGAGAATTGTCCAAGACTTGCTTAAGTCAGTCCTCAAATACGAGTTACGTGGACCAGATAGGATGCGCGTATTGCAAGATTGGGGGATATAATAATAATGGAGAGAACATTTTAGGAAAGATGGGGAATGGTGCTGCTGAAGGACCACAGACCCTGACGTCTCCAGAGCTTAGTCACAGAGTCGGGAGAAGAGCTGGGAATGAAAGCAGTGGTCCTTAGGATCAGACAGGAAAGCCCCTGGGGGAGCAGTTTGTTTAAGGGTGAGCTGCCCCACCCCTAACTGAGGAGTTACTGGAGAGGAGGGTCAGTCTTCTTCAAGAGTGTGTCCCTGAAGGGACCACAGGGTGGAAGCTACACATACAAGAGTGTTGGGAGGTACACATTGACTTGATGGATTAAAAAAAAAAGCCACAAGGTTAGGTAGATTGGGAAGTCGGACAGGGTGAATAGGATCAGAATGCATTGTACAAAATTATCAAAAATCAATAAATTATTTCTTAAGGGAACTAAAGTTTAAGAAAAGGAGGAGCAATAGAGGACATCTGTGTGAGCTAGACCTCCTTTCAGAAATATCACTCAACCCTGTAAAAAAAAGATTAAAAAATGATTAAATTAAATACGGGAACTAGGCATGTTGGGACACTACTGCCATGTTTGAGACAAAAGATGTTAGCAGCTCGATTAGAGTTGGTAAAAGAGAAAAAAGCAATGTGCCTCTGTTTGAGAAGTAATTTAGAAACGCTCATGACTAAGACTCACTGACTTAGGTGACAATCTATCGTTTAGTAAATTGTAGGTCATTGTACTTATGTACACAATAAGAAATAGAGATGGAAGAACAAGTTTTGATACAGCCTTTTACAGAAAGACAGCATTTGGTACAGATTGGGCTTGCTGTTGGTGTGGAATACTGTAGAGTGTATTATGAGGAAGCATTGAAATGTGTCCATTTGAGAATGACAGCTATTTGTGACTTGGGATGTCTCAAACTATGACCAACATAAAAGTTGAAACCATGAATGGTGGAGGTGAGATGGCAGAGGCAGGGTGTGGATTCAAGGTGTGTGTGTGCTGCTAATAATAAAACTCAGGGTCTTCCATGTACCAGGCAAGAACTCTGCCACCGAGTTACATCCCAGAGCTTGGTTTCTTGAGCTCTGGTCTCTCTTAACGTATCTCAGGCTGGCCTTGAAGTTTGCAGTCCTCACGCCTTGGCCTCTCAAGGGCTGGTGTAATGGACATGAGCCACTCTACCCAGATCCTACAATAATCTGGAGATGTGCATTTGCAACTGGAAGTAGACAGGGAATACAGCAGATGTTGAATGTCATAGCCATGGCAGACAACAGAAAGGGAAATTGACGGTAAACAGGAAAGAAAGTACTAAAAGCTCAGGTAAAGCTAGAGTTTTCCTGTCAGGCTTTTGTCTCTGTTTTATCTGTAGGAATAAGGAGGGCAGGTGGTTCGTGATTCACGTAGGAAGAGATGGACGACAATGTTTTGGTACCAAGAAACACACACTAACGCAGATTGGCAGCTTAGGTGGGCCAGGGTGGTTGAAAGCAAGAGAGGCATGTTAAGGAGAACAGCCAGTTGAAGAGGTTCAGAAGCGCCATGTAGGGAGCGACATTTGCAAACATCAGTAGCACCTGGTGGGTGGATGTGCCTGCACCCCCTAAGACTCCTTCCCCTGGACTCTTCCTGTCGTGACGCCCGTTTTCATGTTAGCTGCCAAATCCTTGTCACCCTGTCACAGATTGTGTGCGCTGGCCTCAGGGTCGGCTTGGTGATTAGTTCCTCAGTTCCATTCGGCCCGAAAATCCCTCCATTCCTGGCCCCTGTGCTCTTCCTGACTACGTGTGAGCACCTGCAGCCTCTTCCGGTAGACTCGAGGGGTTCCTAGTGAAGAGGCATGGTTCTCCTCACTCTGGCTTTCTCCCGACAGCCTTCAGATCTGCAGCAACACAAGCTGAAGGCTGTTGAAGTACCGCCTCTTCTGTGGAGTCTCCATACACAGCTGTGTGGACAGCTCTGTCCCCAGACAGATAATGTGTGCAGATGTGTTTACGGGAAGAAGGCACAGATCCGCTCCCCGTGCTGGCCTCAGCCTCTCGCCGCTGCAAGGCCTTTTCTTTTTCAAGTGAAAAGGTACATTGTGGTCAGCAGTGTTTTACAACCCATAATAAAAACCCTTGTAAAGACCATTTTTTGACCAAATGAAGCTAAGTGTTCCTTTCAGAGTCCTCTCTCGTTTCTCTCCCTCTGTGCACTGGAATGCACACAGGTCAGCATTAATGGACAACATAAGGAAATAATGTCACAATTCTAGTTCTTTTGTGAAGCCATGAAAGCAACCAGAGTTAATTTCATAAGAAAACTTAACAGAATTTCCCTCCAGTAGCCTGTGCGTGCGTGCGTGCGTGCGTGCGTGCGTGCATGCATGCATGCATATATGCATGTGTGTGTGGTGTGTGTCTGTCTGTCAGTAAAGTTTAGCATATGGGTGCTGAGCTATAGGAGCACTCCAAAGACAATTTGAAAGAAACTCCTCCCCAACCACTGGAGGGGCCCAAAGAGAATTTTTTCTAAGAATGAGTTAAAAAAAACTTACATGTACCTTAGAAAACTGGGTTATTTATGAAAAGAGACAGATCCCTTGCTCATTAAATAATAACATACATTTTGAAGATCCTTCCAGACCTAAAGCTAGCAGTCTGTGGAGTTTCAACTTAAGTGCAGGCACACATGGCACTGGATTCATTTAACATGCTGACTGGTGACGATTCTGGCCTTTTGTGCGGGCACAGTTGTGTTTTGCTGTTCTAATAACAAGGATTTGGGAAGATGGGACGCTAAGGTTCCACTGGAGAGAGAGGTGGGAGAATGGCCGTGTGTTGCCGGATGCCCCTGCTGATGGTGATGTTTAAGGACACCACCTTTGAACCCATTCTCGTTCTGAGAGGCTCTTCACTACCACCACCAGAGAGCCTTGTTCATACTCTGAAGTGAGGAGCCTGAGACTAGATGTTGGAGGATGAGATGTTACCACGCTCTCACAGGACATCACAGTGTAGTCAACCCGTGAAAACGAATATATCCCATTTGTCGCCATGATTGCTCTTTCTCATTATTCTCGTTAATATTTTAGTTCGTGCCCTTAATACTTTATACCCAAAGTAGATTAACAACCTCCCTTTTCACCTCCTGTTCATCCTGTATGCCAAACTATCAATGATAGTAGCCTAGTTTTTTGTATTCCTTACCCACACTGACTGTAAGATGTGACATTATAAAGTCCCAGCAGTAAAGGTTTTGGTAGTGTAGTATCACTTAGCAGTCTGTCCTCTCAAAGATCCTATCTGGTGAGGCTGTGGCAGGTCTCCTAACTCCCAAGCACCATACTCTCCTAAGCTTCTCTCTGCCAGTGTTCTCTCTTGTGGCAGACAGTTCCCACACCAGACTGAACACGAGCCCACTGCTCGGGTGGGCTCAGATGCCCCTTCATCCTTAGCACTTACAAGAGCGCCTGTGTCCTCCACGGGCCTTATCACAAACGAACGTGAAGTGTGTAAATACAAGCTCACATCTCCTATCCTTGTTAAAGTAAGACTTCCTTGGACCCTGTCTCTGGTGCTTATGTGTAACATTGTGTAATACGATGTCTTATACATTGTAGGGGCGTCATAGTGCTCTTGAATAAATGGCAGCTGGCTATTGTGTATAGTTTACAATATATTAAATATTTTAGTATATATATTTGACTTAATATGTTATCTATAACATATATAAATATATATTATATAATTTAAAACCTATTTGAATCTCCATTTGGGGGGTTATTTCCTTTTTGTAGACATGGAAACAAAGACTCACAAAGATACAGATGACCATGCCTTTTCTTTACATGGGTGGGGGGGGCAGGATGTAGAAGTGAGGTGAAAGCCTTCTGCTGTGCTCCTCATACCGGGAGGAAAGTGCTTCCTAAGACTCCTGTCAGCTTGCCCGCACAGGCCTGTTCATCCCTGGATTGGTTGCTAGTGGATGGAAGTAGAATTGTCCTGATTGTCTTGACCATCCCTTCGTGGCTGTCCACAACAGTGTCTGCAGAAGGCAGATGATCATACGCTCTGCTCACGGAGACCAGCTTCGGTTACACATTCCCTCATGTAGGAGGGAAGTGTGAAGTCAGGGGGAGAGTCTCCAAAGAAGGAATTGAGAAGGAGAACAGGGAACGAGAAGGTACGGCTTCGTCAGATGCAACTGCTGAACTGGGTGGTACTGATATTTCACTGCAGGGTACGCATTGAAATGGGGAAATAGTCACAGCGTGTGGTCCAGTTTTTTAAAATGTATCACAACACGATATGTATGAAACCTAAATCACTTGCGGCACTGGCCAACAACCTGAATACTTGGACTTCCTGTCTTCTTGTTTCTACAGTGCTGGGTTTTATATCCTGCTCGGAAGAAGTTATAATTAACATTGCATATTTGTAGTTTCATTTCCTGATGACTTTCTACAGTGGGTTAATAATAGCCATTGTGATGAGGTCATGATCTCTTCTTCCAGACTGTCCATTTATGTCATTGTTTTGTCCCCTGAATAGCAGTGACATTGTGAGTTTTGCTGAAAATGAGCTTCTTTTCATTTGTACTTGGTTGAGTCTTGCATTTTTACCACTCCTATGAAGAAGATGATGTGGACTCTCTAAACTATCGTTTAGTTAATAGAGTTGATACAAAAAAACAGCCACTTAGGTTATCCTTTTATCCATCTGACTGAAGCAGTGGAGAGCCAGCGGGTCGAGTGAGGACTCATGACTTTGTTTCTCCTGAGGCCTCCCTCCTGCCCAGTGACAGCACTAGTGGAGCACAGCCCAAGCATGCTCTTCTTTGGAACCTAGCTCATGTGTGACTCTTGGAGTCTGTCCCCCCATCTTTTGATAAACTGCCCACTTTAAATTCACCATTCTTAGAACTTCCGAGGCAACGAACATGTTAAAGAACATGAGTCTTCTTCTCACTTCTTAAGAACTTTTTGCCCTTTGTAGTTTTGAGCATAACATTCTCTTGTGAACTGATGCGAGAACTCATCTTATTCCTGCATGACTGTGTATAAAAGAGCCTCTAAAGATTGCCATTATCATTAGAAATTGATCAGAGAACACAATAGGAGCAAAGGCCTTTGGAGTTGTGAGTTAAGTCCAAAGTGTAAGCTTGATGTAGTGACCCTGCACAGGTTTTCCCAGAAGGCAGTGGGCACAATCTCCAGGGGTGGGTGAACCCACCTGATTCACTCAACGGGACTGTAACGTGGATTTCACATTCTCCATTTAGTCATGCAGTTAACAATGCTACACTGTTTGTGGAAGAACTTAGATTTTACAGGTCCTAGGAATAGATCCAGCAATCCCGTTTCTGAGTGTGTATCCAAAAGAATTGAAAGCAGAGGTTGCAAATACAATTGCACACCTGTGTTCAAAGCAGCCAGTTTCACAGAAGCCAGCAAGTAGAGGTGTCCATGTCCATCGGTGGGTGGAAAGGTGGGAAATGGTGTATTTATATAATAACCAGTCCTCAAGAAGCACTGATACATAATTCATCGTGTAGACTTACTCTAAGTAAAATGAGCCATGCCCAAAAAGATGCACTGTGATTCCACATATGAGGTGTTTAGAGTAAAATCAGAGGCAAGGTAGCTGCCAGGGCTGAGGGGAGAGGAAGGCCGGGATTGTGGTTGAGCAGTACCGAGTTCCAAGTTTGAAAGATGCAACAGTTCTAGAGACTGGCTCCCCAGTAACACTAATGGCTTAGTATTGAACATACAGTTAAAGACATAGCAGGGACACCCCAAACTGACCTATAGCCTCCACACAGAGGGTCCTTCACTGCAATTAAAAATGTGTGTATCAATATCAGTAATAACGAAAAATTGATTCTGGCATGACTAGCCCTTGTTGCTGCTTGAAGTCCTCTGCTCTCCCTCTGACTTCATCATCATCATCATCACTTACCTGTGGGCTCAGCTAGCCTTCCCACACCTCCTGCAGCCGTAACACCCACCTCAGTTCAATCTGCTGTTACCTGGTTGTCAGGAAAAGCCCTGCTTTACATGACGTTTTAAACTGACATTTAGGAACAGTGTAGAGACTCCATAGGAACATTCCTTGGAAACAAGATGGTATGCAGATGTAAGGGTGGGAGCCTTATTGAGGGGCCAGGGTCTTGTCAGGGAACCCACACTGGTCCCAGACTCCAGGTCCTGAGTGCTCAGATCACAGGCAGCTGCCATGACATCTAGCTCTGAAGAAACTGTAATACTATCTTTGCGAAGAGCATGGCTTTCAAGGCCACGTTGGTGTCCATGGCCCATGTTACCACCGCAGGCCATGGGGATATCTGTGCTCTGTGCTGCCACCTGAAGCCATGAGGATGTCTGTGGCCCACGCTGTAGCCAGAAATCCATGATCTGTGTTCCCACTGACTATAAAGGGCAAGGCAACTTCTTTTACAATGGATTCCATGACTGCAGACTCAGAGTTGAAAATGGGAGACACAGAAGGCTTCCACCCTACCCCCCACCCCTCCAGAAAGAAACAGTCTAGGCACAAAGCCACGTGAGAGAACTCTTTGGATGTTTGAGACAGGGTTTCTCTGTGTAGCTTTGGTGCCTGTCCTGAAACTCGCTCTGTAGACCAGGCTGGCCTCGAACTCAGAGATCCGCCTGCCTCTGCTCTCGTGCTGGGATCAAAGGCGTGCGCCACCACCGCCCAGCTTTGAAGAGAAATCTTAAAAATTGTGATAGGGAAGCTGAAGTGTAGCTCTTTGATAGTTGATGGCATCTGGTGGGGATGGGGTAGGGAAGAACCAGTTTTCCTTAAGGGGCTGACCACTAGGAGTTTGACCATGCCCCAGTGAGTATATGGACAACACAAATTGGGCTTGGTTATTATTTTTTTTTCCTCCTGCTTTTGTTTTGGGGGAGGTTACCAGAGTGGGGGGTGGACCTAGGAGGACTAGGAAGTGAATGTGATAGAGGTGGATTATGTGAAATTGCCAAATAATCAATAAAAATACTATGTTAATAAAAAAAGAACATGGCTTGTGTATTATAAGGAGAAAAATAAGTAGTACTGTCTACAAATTGTGTCAACTTTTAATTTTCGAATGAATAAATGTTTTGTATTCTTAGAGATTAACTTTGAGAACATAAATAACCCAACAATAAATAATAAATCAGTGTGTGTGTGTGTGTGTGTGTGTGTGTGTGTCTGTGTGTGTGTGTGTTGCCAGAATTACTCATTTTAAAGCTGCCATTTCTGAGATCAGTCAGAAATTTATGTTGGGTATTTCAATATCATTAGGAAATTAGCCTGTGCCATATGTAGTTGGAAAGTAGGACCCATCATAAAGCTTTTTCTGATTAAAAGTTTCTGAAAGATTTTTAGTTTGCTTATTTTTATTTAAAGAAATAGGCAGAGTCAACCTCTAGAACTTAAAAGATACATTTGATTTGCAAGACGTAGAGATCCCTGGGATTCAGACTGAGGTCTGGAGTCTTTGAAGGAGCAGCCAAGGGCTGACCTCCTTCTAAGCCACTGTCACCCAGAGCCAGACTGTCCACCCTAGTGTCCTGTGGAAACACACTTCCTGTCACGTGTTTAGAAAGAAAGAGTACGGCTCCTACATGTCAGCTCACCACAAGAGTAACTGTGTAGCCTGGTGGCCGTGGCACACACCATTAATCCCAGCACTTGGGAGGCAGAGGCAGGCGGATCTCTGTGAGTTCAAGGCCAGCCTGGTCTATAGAGCAAGATCCAGGACAGGCCCAAAACTACATAGAGAAACTCTGTCTCGAAAAACCAAAACAGGAGAAGGAGAAGAAGAAGAACTGTGCTTGCTGGCTACTAGGGAGACGTCTCAAGGTGTGTTTCCCTGGAAGAGGCAAGCGGGGTGCACCCCGAGGTTCAGTGACTCTGATTTCATTGCACTGCCACTTGGACTAGTGTGAGGGTCTGGGACTTCTGTAGGACAGGTTAGTGTAGACTGAAATCTTGAGCTGACTGAAAGCATGTTTTATTGCACTGTAAAGCAGTGGTTCTCAGCTTCCTGATGCTGTAACCCTTTAACACAGTTCTCATGTCATGATGACCCCCCATCATAAAATTATTTTAGTTGCTACTGCATAACTGTGAATTTGCACTGTTATGAATCCTAGTGTAAATCTCTGATAGGCAGTATATCTGATACGTGACCTCTGTGAAAAGGTCACGACCCCCACCTACTGGTTAAGAACCACTGCTGTAAAGTGAGATAAAGCACAATCAAACTCTTTATAAAAAACAGTTCTTATGCTGAAACAGATTCTTAATTCATTCATATTGCTCTGTAGAGTTGCAGCCATGTCTTCATTTGGTGCCTGAGTTTGTAATGCTTCCACCATCTCTCCCGCGGACACGCTTTCCTTGTGTAGCCCTGGCTGTGCTGGACTCGCTCTGTAGACTAGATGGGCCTCGACTTCAGGGATCCATCCGCCTTTTTCTGCCTCCAAGTGCTGGGATTAAAGGCAGCACCACTGATATGGGATTAGGTACACACCACCACCGCCCAACTTTGAGTAGTAAATTCTTACATGGAGCAATTACCTCTTGATGTCATTAACATGGACTGAATGTGAGCAAGGTGATGTGGGTCCATACTACTTAATCCATGCTTGGATATGGTTTTAGCAAGTCACCTTAGTCTTTCAACAAAGAGTTTGACCTCTACTACAGGTACCAAAAAACGATACCAAATAATAATTAATGACATACCTCAGGAAGGTAGGCTACATAGCCACTAAACGTTACATTGTATAAAAGTAGCTAATAGAAGAATTTTGTTTAACTTACAAAATGTTCTCAATAATTTTTTTGTTGTTGTGAAGTTGTGTGTGTGTGTGTGTATGAGAGAGAGAGAGTGTGTGAGAGAGAGTGAGTGCGTGTGTGTGTGTGTGTGTGTGTGTGTGTGTGTGTGTGTGAAGTCTGAGGACATATTTTCGGGATCACTTCTCTCCTTTCACTGTCTGTTCCAGGGGTAGACTCAAATCAGGCTTGTTAGCAAGCAATTCTACCCAGAGAGCTATTTCACCAGCCCAGTAAATTGTATTTTTAACACTATAAAATATTTAGATCAACTATTGTTTAAATATGTTTTATTTCTATAAATGTATGTTATTTTGAAAAGAAAATAGAAAGATACACAAAGATTATTTGATAGTGGATTTTTTTCTGTTCTCTTAGTAGTTAGATTATAAGTAGAGTTTTCTTCTTCCTCTGTTGTGTACATTTCTTCTTTAAGCTTAAGATCGTATATACATGTTTTTTGTTTTATGATTAAAAATGTAGTGTGTTATATTAACACAAAGGCAATGGATACTTTATTACTCCATAGTTTGGGCTTTTTTGTAAGTTCATGTGGCTTTATCAGTTAATAAATTAGTTCAGGTTTCTAAATTTTATATTCTGAATTGTCTACTTAAGTTGTTTGAACAGTGCAACATGAAGCAAGCAGATATTCCCTGTGCTACTTTAAAAGAATGATGCTCAGTGTATAGGAAGTTAAGATGATGAGTGACATTACTTGAAGTTAGTCATGCTTTTTAAAAAAGCTAGTGCTTACAAGCTCTGTGCATGTGTTCCTAATAAAAGTACATTTGCCTTAGCAAAAAGACAGCTAAGCTTAGCATCCTGTGCTTCATTTTCACACTGCTGTTCACTCACTGCAAGTTGTCTCACTGATAGTAATTCCCAAGGATTGCAAGGACACCCTCACCAGAGCAGGCCTCCTCCAAGGTAGACACATTTGGAAGCTTTAGAAGGTAGCTCCTGCCAGCCCAGAATGCCCATGAGGGGGTCTCAGAAATCATGCCCGATCTCCTGTATCATGCTCCCTCTTAGCACCTTGTTCATGCTCACCTTACAACTGGCTGCATGTTCTTTAGTTTTGTGGATCTGGCTCTCCCGGAAAACAGGAGACAACCGACCATTCTCATTTTACGAAGTCCATCTGTTAAATACTTAGCGTGGGCCTGAAACTAGCCTCCCAGGTTGCCTGTGTGGATTGGAACCTCCTATTAGGAAAACAAAGTGCTATTTTCTCCATGTGACAGGTAGAAAAGCTAAGGATTTGATTTTAAGAAGACAGAATTCTAAACTCTAGAAAGTGAACCCCAGAACAGGGCTGTTCTCAGTAAACTGGCTCAGTGATTGTATTAGTTATTTTTCTGTTGCCCTAACTAAATACTGGACGGAAGCCACTCAGTTGGAGACAGGTTCATTTTGTCTCACTGTTTAGAATAGTCTGTCATCGTGAGGAAGGCACAGTGGCGCAGCAGGTCACAGCTGTGACAGCTGAAGTATGAGATGGGTGATAGCATAAAGGTGAGAACCAAGAAGCAGAGAACTCAGGCCGAAGGGGGCCAGATACTCCCAAGGTTTTTCTCCTGGCCTAAGCTAGCACTGCCTCCTGAAGGTTCCACAGCCCTTCCCCGACCCACCGAAAGGGCTGTCAGTGGGGAACATCGTGTTCAAACATTGAACCTGTAAGGAATATTTCGTGTTCATGCCACAACACTTCATCCCTTGCTCAGGCTCATGACCACTTCATAATTAATGCAAACTTTACTCAATCTAGCTTCAAGAATCCCCAGTTGTAATAATTCAAACACTGTTCAAAAACCCAGTCTCCTGAGACTCAGGGCAGATTCTTAGCTGTAAGCCCCTATGAAATCAGAAAACAAGTTACATCCTTTGTACAATAGCGTGGAATAGACACTCCCATCCCATTCCAGAAGGAAGAACAGGAGACTAGCAAGGAAAGCGTAGGCCAGAGCAGGACTGAAACCTGTCAGGCCAACACTGAGCCCTGGTGCTCCACTCCCAACCTGCAGGCCTTTGATGGCCTCATCTGAGCACCCATGACCTCACATAGCCTTTCCTCTACAACCCTTGCCCATAGCATGCACATCTCTCTCTTAGGCCAGCGCCACTCCGTTTTCTACAGCCTTCCTCATCAAATGCCCACAGTCTTGGCATCTCCAGTGTCCTGTAGTCCCCACTGAGAGTTTGGCTTCATCACTTCCCGTCTTTACATGTCAGCTTCTTAGATCTTCTCCAGGTACTCTGACCCTGCTAACTTGGCTTTTTTCTGGAACCTTGGGGAGAGCTTCCATTATCTTGTAACCATTGCATCCTGCTTGCCTGGAAACAGTACCACGTGGGTGACAAGTTCTGATGCAGCTTGAGATGTCCTACCCCCCTAGCAGTATGGCAGCAGTGGCCTCCATGCACCTGCATCTCAAACCAGAGGAAACGTTTCCCCATGCATCCTTTTGAAGTGTGGGGGCTCTGTGTGGTAACATTCTTTATCCAGGCTTATTGTTTTTACATCAAGGGTTCTCTTTTCAAAGGAAAGATTTCCAGAGGAGCTTACAGTTTTCTACTCTGGTGTCTTCTCTGAATGGGAACTCTCAGGCAAAGCACCTTTCTTACTGTCTTCATGGAAAGTCTGTCGGTTCCCTTTCTTGGCACTAATTATTTCTTTAACCAGTATAATTGCTTTCTCCTCACGGACATCCTGAGCCCTGTCCACAGTCTAAAGACTCTCTGCTCTCTAATTGCACAGATTTTTTTTTCATCATTTTCTTCCGTTTTGGTTTTGAATTCATGCTCTAAACCTAACTAGATGCAGTGAACAGTGACCACACCATAGCCTGGGTGCTCTGCTGTCTTAAAGTATTTTCTGCAGATAGTCCTATTAGGTTTGAATTTAGCCTCACTCCAATATTCATGTACAGCAGAACTCAGTCATATTTGTTTATTTTGTCAATGATCTGTAGTTCAGTTCCTGGTAGAATTATTGTTCCATCTGAAAGCTCTTGATTACAATCTAGTGTCCACATTCCTGTTGGCATTCCAGCCTTATACACTTTCACTGGAATGTTCTAGTAAGTTCTGCTTACAGCATTCTAGGACTTCCTCTAGCCTACAGCTTCCATATTCTTCCTACAAATTATTTCTAACTGCATGACCAGGTTTATCGCAGCAACAATCTCACTTCTCATACCAATTTTCTATATTAATAGTTGTTACGTTGCTGTGATGGGATATCTAAGTAGAAGCTACTTAGGGTAGAAGATGTTGGTTTTTGGTTCACAGCTCAGAGGATACCATCCATTCTGGGAAGCCAGCAACTCAAGGTTGAGGTAGAGAAGACAGGAGAAATGTTGGCTTGTCTGCATCATCATGGCTGGAGAAATAGCCCCGGTAAAGACACCGAGAGTCCGAGAGATTAAATAGCACATTGTCATTTGTATTTCTTTCTTCATTTAACTAATCAAGGGCCATGATAAGTCATCTGAATTGTGTGTTTTGTTTTGTTTTTAAGACTACTCTAAATAAAGACTTTGGTGTTGTGACCTTGAGCCAATTATCTAACTTCCTTCAGTGTGTCAGTTTCTTGACCTATGAAAACAGTAATTCACCTCAGTGTTGTGATTTAATAAATAGGTTGCTAAACAGAAAACATTTGGAAACGTGCTTGACGCATAGTGACAGTTTAGGAATAAGCACTATAAAAATAACCATTTATTTTTACATATAACACTAAAAAGTATTTTATTGCCATGTATTGACGGTTGAAATAACTTAATAAATAAACGTGTATGAAGTAAAATGCATTCCCTTGATCCACCTCCTGTTTCCCCTCCCCAGCATTAGCCACCAGCCCTTCCAGAAGGTTTCCTGTCCATAGAAAAGTATTTTAAGCGGTCCTTTCACTAAGAAAATACAAGTTGGCAGTTAGTATTTCACGGTGTTCTGGAAGATGGAGCATGAAAGGTGGGGAGACAAGCGTTCATTTCACAGGTCTGCTGGGGATTCAGTGTCCGTTACAGCACTTGAACTGCTCTGGGCATCTCCTGACTTTGTATGTCTGTTATTTCCTTTAGGATATGATGTTTCAGCTTCTCCGAGGTCTGGACTTCCTTCATTCTCACCGAGTAGTGCATCGTGATCTAAAACCACAGAACATTCTGGTGACCAGCAGTGGACAAATTAAACTGGCTGACTTTGGCCTTGCCCGCATCTACAGTTTTCAAATGGCCCTTACCTCAGTGGTGAGTCCATTCGTTAAACTTAGTTTTTCTGTCTTGAATGACCCACCGCCCCCTTCGTGCCCCTAATGTTGTTTCTTGTCTGTGAACGGAATGTCTTTGCACTTTGTGTTAGTGGTGGGCCAGGGGAAAGTGTTCTGCATACTGCAGATGAAAATGTCTAGCTTTGTTGCAGAAATAGCCTGTTGACCTCTCAGCCACTGGAAAGAGTCAGTTACAAATGTCTAAGTGCTTTTTCCTATAACGTGTGTTTTTATAGTTGCATAGATAGCAATGGAAGACTGCACGACACAGAGGCAGGATAGAGAAGGCAGGAGAAATGTCACCGGTGTGCAGCAGTGTGGCTTGAGAAAAGGCCACATTGCCCACCCAGGTGGGGTAAAGCAGTCCTCTGAGGCTGTGATGCCATCCGCAAAAGAGAGCAATTAACTTGACAGTGACCTTGATTGACCTCTGAATGATGAGCAAGCAGCAGCCAGGTGAAGGCTTCTAAGAAGAGCATCCAGTAGTTAATATTAATAATCCTTTTCATTGAAAGCCCTACTCTGTATGAAGTAAATTCATGAGCAGATAGGAGGAAGCAGTGTTCCTCCACTGTGTTGCTAATGGGGCAGGAGATGGATGCAGAGAATAAAGCTGCAGGAATACTGTCCTTCAGACATATTATATTAAAACTTAGGAGAAAGTCCATCTTCAGCCTCAGAGAGGTTCTGAAGCCAGAACCTGGCCTGGTTGGTGCTGTCCTTGAGAAGTGTGAGGTGGCATCGCTGGCCATTGTTGTGAGGGGATGAGTCAGTGCTTCTGCCCATTGATGCTCCAGAAGGCTGACATCCACACAGAGAAGCAAACCACAGCAGCCTCCCCAGGTTCCTGCTGTGTCTCATGCAAAGCTGAAGCCCAGGAGTGGAAACCTTGGAGAAAATGAGCTTGGTCAGGAAGAGCATCCACCTTACAGAGAGGTTTCCACTTCCTTCTCTTTTTCACTCTATGCCAAGCACAAACTCAAAAATCTATAAAACCTCTTCCATTCCCAGCACTAGGTACTTCCCCAAGGCACCAGGATCTCTCTGGAACCTTCTTTGAAATACAGTGTGCTCTGGAAGGAGAAATCCCACCTGTCCCTCTTTGCCCTCTGTTTGCAAGCGCCTTAAGAGAAGACTGGCCCGAGCAGATATTTCAAAGCCAGGCCTAGGCCTTGGGTGGAGTGAAGCAAGCCCTTATATAACCGCACCAGAAGGGCTGCAGCTGTGAGCCTCCCCAGTGGGAAGGGTGAGGTAGGCTTTGCACTTCCTTAGGAAGTTACTCTCCTTGTTTTTGGGGGCCTGGGGAGAAGCTTGAATAGGCTTTGTGATTAAGGGAGTCCTTGGGGAGCAGATGAAGGAACTAGTCCTTGGGCACATTAATTGGGGGAAGGATGAGCTGAGCCAGCAGGACACTTCATGTTCCCCCTAAATTGGCCCTAATAACTATAAATAAAAACAGGAAACCCAGTTGGGTTTTGTTTGGATTTTTTTGTTGTTGTTAAAGTTGAAGAATGGTAACCCAGCTTGTGAGTAACATCAGTTGACATCCCATTCTTGCTGAAAGTTGGTATGTTTAAACAGGAAAATACATACTAATTCTTTCTTATCCCCAGAAAAGGGCAATAGCAAATATAGATTTGTGATTATTTGATATCTAGTTTTGTGCTGTCTATTCTACATTTACTATAGTGACATAATAAAAATATGTTAGTAACTGAGAAAGACCTCATTCCAAAGAATGATGCTTGCAATCTCATGGCAATATTAAACAGGTGTGTTTTCGTTAGGGTACTGCATTTTAAAAAGTTCCCACTGTTGTATTTTTTTCTGCTTGCAGGGAAAATCCACATAATAAAAATGACATATGACACACATATATAAAACCAGAATCACTGTCTCTCAAACTGAACTGATAAGTTATTTTTAGTATTCTTTTAATGGGCTGCACTCCAATGCCTAGAAATACCCATTTTATAGTACGTTCTGTCTCATAGGGAAATGGAAAGCCACTTACTCTGCAGAATGGCAAAAGATTTGCAAATTAACTGACCTGAGACCACCGTCTTAACTGCTCTGAAAAATGAGAATATATTGCTTATTTTCAAGGCTTGATTCACAGGCCCTTTTCTCTGAACCCCCTGCAGAAACTGGCTATTCTTTCCCTAGTGTTAATAGCATGATGCGCTTTAAAAAAAAAAAAAAAAAAAGATTGATTTTTGTGCTTTCAGGGTGCATGCACCTTTGTGCACTCAGCAGCCAGAAGAGGGAGTCGGATCCCTCAGAGCTGGTTGTTTGTGGGATGCCTGGCTTGTTTATGTGGTGACTGGGGGGTGGGGGTGGGGGTCCAAACTCCAGTCTTCATGATTGCTCAGCAATCACTACTAAACTCTGAGCCTTTGTTCAAGCCCCCAGAGAAATAGCTCTTATATTTTCTGTCCTGTTGGTAGTTATTTGGGGCTTTTATTTATAAGGTGGTGGAGCATTTAAAGAGAGATACTCACTCTTGTTCAACCTGGATGTTTGTGTGTGGGATTCAGGAAATACTTCTTAATGAATAAGTTAATAAATGCCGACTGTAGAAGCATGCATTTTGAGTCATAAGAAAAATAGGGAAAGAATTGCTTATAGCTTTAATGGTTTCAGTATTACACATTGTTGCTACCTTCTGGTCCTCACACTGAAGGACTTAGTAAAACGTAGACCTTCAAATGCTCATCTTGTGCCATGGTGTTGACTAAGTCATTGGCAAGAATTCCTGTGCAAAACAAGGAAAGCTTCTTGCCATCGTCTGGCCTCATGTTAGCCTGAAAGATGGTTTGAACTCAGGCCCACAGATGGATGAGATCTTAAAGTGACAGTCATCCTCTTTGCTGGATTAATCACCTGGTGAATCGAACTTCTGTCCTGAACAGAAACTGAGGGTGATACAGGA
Source organism: Peromyscus leucopus (assembly GCF_004664715.2). Lineage (NCBI taxonomy): Eukaryota > Metazoa > Chordata > Mammalia > Rodentia > Cricetidae > Peromyscus > Peromyscus leucopus. Next base: position 25,327 of record NW_023505107.1, on the reverse strand, counting down.
ACATGTGGCTGTTGTGCTCCTGCTTATTTAAGGACATTATTTTTAACTCATTGTGTTTTGATACTAGCAAGCTTTAGAAGAGGTTTTGTATTCTTCAGAGGTAACTAACGTCTTCTGAATAAAAGAATAGAACTATTAGACAGTTTTTATTATTTTCTTCCCCTGCCTATGTTGATACATCTAGTCATGTGTGAATTTTTGGGGGGTTATAAACAATAGCTTGTGTTCTTGAGGGCTTTGTAGAAACTTTTCAATATTTCCACATGTAACCTGCCTCCAAAGCTCTTTTTCTCTCTCCAGCCTTATCTTCAGTATTAAAGATGTTCATGGCCTCAACACAGTTTCCCCTTGTAGAAATCACCAAAGATGATAATAAACCTAGTAAGGCTGTTAGAGAGACATAAAAAAGTACAAGAAAAAAAAAAATTCCTTGGGGATTTTTTAATGGCAGTAATAAGATTCTAAATATTGCATTACTTAATATCATTCATTTAATACTGCAAGTCTGACACCATTTGAACTGCTTACACTTCCTCAGACCAGTGCCGTGTGTGTGTGTGTGTGTGTGTGTGTGTGTGTGTGTGTGAGAGAGAGAGAGAGAGAGAGAGAGAGAGAGAGAGAGAGAGAGAAAGAGAGAGAGAGATTAGCACTTGGTAAACACTGAAGAAACTATTCAGTTTCAGAGAATTTCATATGCTTAGGAAAACGAAGGAAATGGGGTTGTGACTGTGAGTCAGCAATCATTCACCAGTCACTCATATGTGCCAGGTTCTATCCATGAACCTGAGAGATGATGCTGAACTAAAGTGGACAAAGGTCTTTGCTCTCAGAGCTTACAAGCAAAATTAGGAGACAATGGCAGGGGCTGGAAAAGATGGCTTAGTGGTTAAAAGCACTGGCTGCTCTTCCAGAGGACCTGGGTTCAATTCCCAGCACCCACATGGCAGCTCACAACCATCTGTAACTCCAGTTCCAGGGATCTGACACCTTCACGCCAATACACAAAAGATGTGTGTAATTACTTTTTTAAAATTGGGAGACAGATCATGAGGGAATATAGCTTTAGAAACCGAGAAAAGGCCAGGCTGTTGTGGCCCACGTCTTTAATTCCGGCACTCCAGAGGCAGAGGCAGGCAGATCTCTGTGAGTTTGAGACCAGCCTGGTCTACAGAGCAAGTTCTAGAACAGCTAGGACTGTTAAACAGAGAAACCCTGTCTCGAAAGACCAAAAAAAGAACAAGAAACTGAGGAAAATGCAGTGGAGGAATAGGTTAGAGTTCTGTGGGACCACATAACTCATGGGTTTACCCAGGCTGGAGTCAGAGAAGCCCACATCATTCACCTGTGTCAGAACGGGGATGTTCACAAGGGTCCCCAGCATCCTCTTTGCAGAACCCGTGTGGATGCCGTCCGTTGGATGTGTGTACATCAAGTCATCTGCTCATTGTGTGACACCCAGCTAGCAAGCTCACGTGACAGAGTGAAGTAGGACCAGAGTTTGGAGAACCATGTCATCTTTTACACAGGAAAACTACGTTGGTTTCTTCTCTATGCATATCGTGTTTACTCCGGAGACCTGGCAGGGCTTGTGCCTCGGCTTCGGGAGCTGAGTTGCTCCCACAGAAGCCTCCAGAGGCTGCCAGTGCATACTAAATGGATCAAACCAAGAGCGTTACATGAGCATCATGGAAAAAACCCCAAAGCACATTACCTCGGCACCCCAGAGAAAGTTCAGGACACATCTCTGAAGCAGGAAAGGCTCCTGTAAACTCCCTCCTGCCTCAACATCTTGCCATGACACAAACAGGTCTCTTTTGTTAAAAACTTCCAGTTGCCAGTACATATTTCCTACCTAACAATGGAGTGTTTGTGCTGGTTTCGTTTTCACTTTCACCAGCGAGGGAAGCGGAACACAATGGGGGTGATGCAGAGCTGGGAACGGGACACAGGATTCCCAGGGCTGCGTACGTGGAAAACGCCAGAGCCAAAACAAACATGCAGACCCATCCAGATCCTCTGTTGCTCATTCTTGGCGGCAATAAAACACGTCTGAGTTGCTGTGTGATCGGTTAGCCCTGCCTGATGGTAACAGCAAGCATCGATGAGCGCTGTCTGAGTTTCTCCCATGTGGAAAGAGAATGAATTCTGCGCTGTAGAGGAAACCGCTGTAGGTGGGTGTGCATATGTGTGGGTATCTAATTACACCAGCCCTGCTTGTGAGGTGAATCAAATGACTGTTCTCCTTGTCCATAAAAGATAGGCATTCATTTGGCTCACCTAAGGCTAGCTCCTTCATAAGTGGTGACTGTTGTGAATTAGTTCTGGACAAAAAACAGCTGAACTGGAGTGCTCCTGCCTGGGGACGTTGTACTCAGAGAAAAGACTGGATGTTTTTCACATGTCTTGTACATGTTCGGCTAGCGTGTCCCAACCAGGTATGGTGTACATAGAGTCTAGTTGTCTCCTGACTTTTATCATAATGACTTTTGTCATAAACATTCCATATGATGTCATTCAAATGTCGGAAGCCTGAAATCAGACTTCAGTGTGAATACAGCACGTGTTAAAGTTGATGAGATCAAATGCTTTCATGGAGCCTTGTGAGCAGTGGTTTCCCAGGGCTCCAGAAGATGAGAATATTCCTGTCTTCTACCTTCAATATTTTTTGAGGATGTACTTTCTATGCGGTGTCAAGAAATGATCTGAAACCCTTTGTAATAAGACAACTTCATCTCCTAAGCTTGCCTCCCTCAAAGGTATTATTTCCATACCCAGACTATGAGGCACGGTCCTTGGGATGGAATGTAAAACAATGTTTCTAGAATGAGGTTTCTGTGCCCTCTTTAACTCTTCGGATGTGTGAACTTCTTGTTTCCAGCTGTCACAACCACCTTGTAAAGCAGGGGAGGTATCCCTATCTTTATTTTGTCTGGACCTTAATAATCTCATAGTAGAAGTCAGGATGTTACTGAAATTTTGTAACATTGGTTTATCTGTTGTTATTCATTCCATTCAAATTTTACATGGGGTGAATAAATGAATGGGGCCTCGTGACTCTCCAGGACCTAAGGAATGCACTCCCAGCCCTATGGCTTGTTGGGATGTTTGTTTACACTGTCCCCAAACTTCTTTTCTCTCTTCTCACCCCCAGCTGTACATCAAGATATGTCACTAATTACCCAACACCACTAAATGCTTCCTAGCTCTTTGAACTTGCTGCCCAGCTCCCTGTCTTCACAGATACATTGGGGCATACATTTCCACCTCCTGGCACCGGACAGCCTGTGCCTTTACCTCCGCCGTGAGCACCTAGACACGGGTTTCGTCTGGTCATTCCGTCGACTGTCATCTCCGGTGAAAACTCAAGCCTCCTGAGCCCCAGCAGAGTCATGTTTATATTTTGAATGTCTGTCTGGGTCTGTCAGATTTTTGTCCTTTCTAACCTGTGTGCCTTTGTTTTCTGTGTGCCGAACCTTTATGTAAAGATTAAGAGTTCTCGGCCTCTTTGGAGGAACCATCTCAAGAAAAGGTTGACCACGCCTCCTTTAATCATCAGATATTTGACTTGGTCCATGTGGGCACGTGAGAATATTAGAGAGATGTTTCTGTCCAGAAACCAAGGTCAGTTTTCTGCGTGACTAGACTGTACCACTGGACGTCCCGCCTGAGTTTGGCTTGAGTGCCGTGGTCTCTAGTCTACCTCAGTGATGCTGGTTGGTGGCTGAGCCCACCCTCTTATTACCCCTGATTTGAGCTCTCCTCTGCTTTAGGGATTGAAATGCAGGGTGAGTGATACTGCTGGCCCAGCATCTGCAAGGATGCTGATGGTTTTTAAATCCCTCATAAATATGAAGGTTAAACTTGACAGCTGGCCGTGGAAGAATAATCCACCTCTGTATCTCGGGGAAACATCCAAATGAAGGAAGGGGAAAACGTAGGAGAATTTACTTTACTGCTGCTCATGTGTTTATTCTGAAGGCTTGGCAGAGTCTAAAAATGGGGCTGTAAATTTAACAGCTCAACCATAAAAAACCCAAAATAAGGAATAAGAAGCTCTACAACTTCTAGGTTTGAATACTAATATAAAATTCCAGATTTAGCTTCTTCTGCCATTTGATTTTTTTTTTTAATCTCTAAAACCCTTCCTTTCTTCTTCCCACTTCTGTTTTGATTAATTGCATCGTAAAGGTTACCCGTGCTCTGAAATGAGTAGACGTGTTTTGTGAGTTCTTGGTGGATATACTTCAGTTGTTAGAGTTCATGGTGGCATTAAATTCTGTCTACACCTTGTGAAGGCTGGGTGATTTCAGTGAGGTGGGGGACCGCGCATGTTATCCGTTCTTGTGGGAAAATATGCTTCAGTGGCTTACTGGCACTGGTTTGGAATGTGGCATTTAAAAGTACCTTTTTACAGTGGGAAAGAATCCTGTCAAGAATAAACAGTCTGACCTTGTTAAATGGGCCAAAGTCTGCCTGTAATCTAGTTCCAGAAAACTAGCTTTTACTAGTTTAGAGAAAGCAGATCCGGGGGGGGGGGAAATACAACTGGAACCTTTGAAAAGAAAGAAAAAGTAACTATCAAGAACGTGGAGTGGATTCCTAAACCAGTGCTCTCCACTTGTTCTGTACCTGACTGTCAGACACCCACTTCTGCAGAGGGATGGGAGATCGGGCCCTCGGCGGGACAGAAGAGCGTGTTGTCTTTTTCCTGGAAAGACAGGACTGGGTTACCGAAGGGAGCCGTGGGGGCAGTCATGCAGCATGGACCACCGTGGGACAACGGCAGTCCTGGGTAGACTGTGAAGTGTGTGCCCACATGCCCTGTGACCTGTCCATCTCAGCATTGTGACACTTGTGTCCCCAAGCCACTAGACATTCTTCCCCACTCACTCAGACTGCATCTCCTCTCTGAAGTCTGCCTGACTCCGCAGGACCACTCCATGTGACTTTGGGTTTCCCTGTAGCTCCCCAGGACCACTCCGTGTGACTTGATTTTCCTATCATAACAGCTCTCGTATTATTCCCATCTGTTTGGCTTTTTGTCACCCATTTCGTTATCATTGTGAAATACATTTCAGCAGCCAGCGTCCTGCACAATCCCGTGGTGGTTGCCGTGGTGGTTGCTCAGGGAGTAGAGAAGCTGTGGTGAAGTGAGAGGCTTGCCTGTAGAGGAGGGGGGAGCCTGAGGTGTGCGAAGACCCTCCCCCAAACCCTCGCTTCCCTGAAGGCACCCCTACTATGCCTCTTCCCTGAAGCATCTTGGAATTTCAGCACCAGGAATCCAACTTGTTTTGTTATTCTTGTTGCTAAAATACAGTATTTCTATTTAAACTATATTATAGAGGAATCAAGATTTTCTTCATTGTACTTAGATGCATGTCTGGTAGGATGGTCACGGACCACACTTAGATCTCATGGAACTACTGATCATAACCATTTCTATGACTAAATGAAAAATTAGTCAGTATTAGGTTGAGAGACATTTTAATGGAGTTAGAGTAGAAACAAAATCTTACCTTGGGCTCTAAACATACACGTTTAAAACTGCACCCCCCCCTCAGAACTAGAGATTGAACCCCAGACCTTCTACCATTGACAAGTATTCCACCCTGCACATATATCCCCACCCAAACCGTGTAACTTTAGGATATGTGTTTTACCAGTGGGCTTATGGCATAGTTATTCAAAATAGCTAAAATTTAGGGGCTGGACAAGGGCCTCTGCAGTTTCAAGAGCAAGAGGATCGCGGTTCCCTTCCCAGCACCCACCTCTCTCTGTAACTCTGGTTCCAGGGTATCTAATGCCCTCTTCTGGCCTCCGCAGGCAATGACATACATGCAGGCAAAGCACCCATAAAAATAAATAGAAATGTAATTTAGTAAATTGGAATACATGTCCTTAGGCCTCTGTGACTCTGTATTACCTAAGTAGCTTTGCTCAGTGTCTCACCACTCGACTTCCTCATAGCTACATGTGAAAGACGGGCTGATAGGAAGAACCAGAATTGGCCGTTGTGAACTGAGGCATGTAAAGTCCAGGGGAAATGCAGATGCATTGTCCTCATTCCTGACTGGGTGCTGGCCACTGACGTTCTCTTTCCTGACAAGGAGAGAGTCGGGATATGGCACAGTACAGTGTCTAGGATGTTGACAAGACTGAAGAAGCCATCCACTTAAAGTAAGAAAACCCTCTTCCGCGGTGCCCTCAGGAACTGTGCGGGGATGGCTGGCTGCATGGTGTCACCGCCTTCTCTGCGCGGGTCGCCGTCCTGTAAGGGCTCCTTGGCTGTGTCTTGTCACTGCACCCACAGACAGGTCCTCGCTGTTCTCTGTTGCTCCCCTTTCCGTTGTGGTTTATGTACTTCTGGATTTATTTTATTTTTTAGATTCATTTATTTTTATTATGTATGCGAGTGTTTTGAAGAAGGTGTCTGATCCCACGGAAATGGAGTTATAGGCAGTTGTTAGGCAGCATGCAGATGCTAGGAACTGAACCCTGGTTCTCTGGAAGAGCATGCATGCTCTTAACTGCTGGGCCCTCTCTCTAGTCCCTGTACTTCTGTTTTCAAATGTGCTAGATGCCATTTATTTGGATGTGGTTCTTGGGTACTATTAGTCCTGTGACATTTCAGGAAGACAAGTCACCAGATGCATTTTAGAAAAGTACTAGTTGCTTTAAATATTCGGGAAATAGCCTTTATTTCCCAGTAATTTTACCTTTAGACGCTTAGTACGGGGAGGCAATTGCTTAGAAATAACATTATTTATGAAACCCAGTGTGTTTTTGTGAGTGTATTCTTCTACGTCTGTCGTTGTAGCATTATGAATGAGTGATTCTACTTAAACATTTACTGTGTGGGGAGGGAGGGTGCCCACACGTGGCACGGTGTGGGAAGGAGGGTGCCCACGCCGTTGGCACCGGTGTGGGGAGGGAGGGTGCCACGCCGTGGCACTGGGTGTGGGGAGGAGGGTGCCCACGCCGTGGCACTGGTGTGGGGAGGAGGGTGCCCACGCCGTGGCACTGGTGTGGGGAGGGAGGGTGCCCACGCCGTGGCACCGGTGTGGGGAGGGAGGGTGCCCACACGTGGCACTGGTGTGGGGAGGGTGCCCACGCCGTGGCACTGGTGTGGGGAGGGAGGGTGCCCACACCGTGGCACTTGTGTAGGGAGGGAGGGTGCCCACGCCGTGGCACTGGTGCGGCGTCAGACAGTTTGTGTGTTCTAGAGATCAAAACAGGTCTCAGGCGGCTAGTGTCTCAGAGCATCTCCACTTTAAACTCTGTGTTTCTTTAGCCGGTGTTCTTAACTTGCATCCTTTTTTAATTGGTGGAGTTATTTTAAAAGTTAAGTGTCCATATAGGTCACTGTTATTTTAGTGAATGAAGTTTCACACCTTTTGCTGTTGGTAGAAAGCTCTCTGGAGTTGGCGGATGGGAAAGAATTCATGCTGTACATACAGGCCGTTTGTAGGTAAGAGTTCATGGTATCCGTACAGGCCATTTGCTTGCTTCTTCTGTGTTTCTTACTTGCTTTTTCATTTGATTTATCTTGGGCATTTTTTTACATCTAGTATCCATCCTATTTGTTCTTTGTATTATCTTCATGGTGTGACTGTCCAGACTGCTGCTGTACAGTTGCTTGGGATGAACAATTGAGGGTTGTCTCCTTTCTTTGGTTGCAGCAACCCTCTTGGACATGTTCTTTCACCTCACTGTTTTGGATAAGTCTTACAAAAAAAACGATATTGCCCGCATTGGAGGAAGTGGAAGCCGCCCATTTGAGAACTCAGTTCTCCAGGAGGATTGTACTTCACACACGTCTTTTTCCTTAACAGAATGCCACTGAGCCCTCCGCTCCATCTCTCCTGAGTGCCTCCGGGCATCGCCTTTGCTGGGCGCTTCTGTGTCTGCCCAGTCCAAAGCATCCAGAATGTTCTGACATCAGTCAGGCTGGTAGATGTCTGCAGAGTCATCCATGCCATCTGCCATGCCCAGGATCCCCTCTGAGCCTCAGCCCCCATTCCCACCTGCTCCCTCAGATCTCCAGCTGATGGTACTTGGCGGCAGACGCACATCATAACTAAGGACTGGCTAGCTAGCTACTCCGGCCTGGCTAGTCCTCATGCATTCTCCCTTTGGCTCTACTGCTCATCACCAAAGCTGAGATCCACAAGTTTTTTATATTTATAATTCATTATTTTTATTTTATGTGCATTGGTGTTTTGCTTGTATGTATGTCTGTGTGAGGGTATTGTGTCCCTTGGAACTGGAGTTACAGACAGTTGTGAACCGCCATGGGGGTGCCAGGAATTGCAACCAGGTCCTCAGGAAAAGCAGTCAGTGCTCCTAACTGCTGAGCCATCTCTCCAGTCCTGAGAGGTCCTCTGGTATTTTTTTAAAGATACTGTTTGCATCAATGTATGAGTGGTTACAAGTACAGAATAACAAATGCAATGTTTCTGAGTAGTGGGGCATTAATTTCTTTGTTTTGTTGGGTTTTTTTGGGGGTAGGGTATTGGGGCTTGGGAGCTTTATGTTGTTGTTGGTGGTGGTAGTTTTGGTTTGGTTTGGTATTTCAAGACAGGGTTTCTCTGTGTAGCCTTGGCTGTCCTGGAACTCACTCTGTAGACCAGGCTGGCCTGCGAGTGCTGGGACTAGAGGTGTGTGCTTCCACTACTGGCTTAGGGCATTAATTTCCTAATCTAGGTAAGAATCTGGAGATGGGTAATTCTACAACTGGTGTGATTGTCTCAGTGATGTCATCTTGGATATTATAATCAAATACTGAGGAAACAAAGACATTTTTATCACTCAGCATATTGGTTATGTCATCCCTCCGTCTCACAATGGCTGCTGTATTTCCATTATCAGTTTATCGCATCGCCATTACTACAAAGCTCTAAGCAAGATGTAAAGCAGTTGGGGGCCAAGTAGATTTCGCTGCCTTTGTTCAGTGAAGACGGTTTCTTACAGAAGCTCGCTTCAGACTTCTTCACTTGGGTTTCATCATCCAGAACCAACATAGCCTGCATGGCCTGGTCATGCTGTAGGTAACACTCATTACTGCCTGAATAAAAATGCAGGTGCCTGTTGGGTACATACCAGTGACAAGCCCTTCATTGACCTCAGAGACTCCAAAGCCACGTGCCTCTGTGGGGGTAGAAACTAGTGTTATTGCTTCCTCTCCAAGGTACATGGATTATTCAGTGATTTTTTTTATAACTCATCGTGTACTTTATTCTGTAAATGTTTCACAGATGTTGAAAGCTTCAGCACATGCACCAGCCAGAGCTGATTTCCTTAGATTCTTCAGTAACCATAGTAATCAGCAACGTTGATTGAAAAGTCTTCTGAGAGTTTTACAGATGACATCTTCACATGGGAATTCAGCCTGATATATAGAAAAGAAAGTTGATTTTTAAAAACAGCAAGGTAGCATTTTTTCTGTTATATTGAATTATTCCTTAAATTAAGTGATTTTATTAAGTCATGCAATTGATATCATTGACTTAATTCTTAAATAAGTATGAATTGCATATGTGAAGCATACACTTGTGTATATATGTACATGTCCTCTGCATATCTTACTCAACTACATAAATCCTTGTGCATCTCTCTAGAAGCAGGTATTTGTTTTTGTCTTGGAAAGTGTAGGAAGACTTCACGAGAGAGCTAATTTCTAAGCCCCCACTTCAAGAATGAAGATTGGAAGGCAAAGCAATGAAAGGAGTATGTTACAGGCATGAAGGGAGAACATGCCTAGAAGAACATGATCAAACTGCGTGTTTTTGTTGTTTATACCAACTCTAGTATGGTGTGATGAACGGGTTGGTAGAGAGAGTTTGTGTCCATTAAGAAATTGCTAGTGATCTGGAGGGAGTTGGTGAAATGGGAGTAGATCTAATCCTATTTCATTGTATATCTATATGGTGTATTTTGAGAATTTGCTCTCAAAATAAATGTTTTTGAAAAGAAATTGCTGGCAAAGAGACTTGTATGAACATTAGATTTTGTTTGGTTGGTTTTTGTTTTCTGTTTTTGTTTCTGTTTTGAGACAGGTTCTCAGCTCTGACTGTAACTTTGCCAGCCTGGAACTCAGCCGACAGACCAGTTTGCTCCCAGACTCAGAGATCTACCTGTCTCTGCTTCTAAATGCTGAAGTTAAAGGCGTGTCTGCCACACCCAGTATGAAATTAAGACACATTTGTGTTGAAGGGTGGGCTGTTTCAAGGAACAGAGAAACTGGGGAGAGCTAGAAAGTACAATAAAGAGGGGGACGAGGGAGGGAAGAAATTTAAAAAACTGTCCTTTTACGTCAAGTAAGCATCCTTGGCTGTAACTCTCTTTAAATCATACTGTTGTGGAAACCAAGTACATGAGTATGACTTTACCTTTTTCACTAGAAGTTGCTGACTGTGGGCAGTAATTCCTCCAGACACAATTAGCATTCTCTTGAAAAGGGAGCATGTTTTGTGGTCAGGAATCTGCATAACATCTCGCTAGCTGTACAGTGTCCTGGTTTAGTATTAAGGGACTATCAAAAAATTAGTTTTGCATTTGCAAACAAAGCCTTAATATTTTAAAATTTTTATTTTGTGTTGGGGCAGGACTTCCAGAGGTCAGAGGACAACTTTCAGAAGTGAGGTTTTTTCTCTTCCACCACATGGGTCCCAGAAATCAAACTCAGGTCTTTGGGCTTAGCAGCAGGTGCCTTTCCCGCTGAGCAACCTCAAGGAAAAAGGCTCAGTGCCTTTTTTTTTTTCTTCAAAACATATTCCTCCTCTGCCTGAAGACTTAAATAACTGTTGCTTTAATTTATTGGCCTAAAGTAACATGATTATGTTGTGTTTTAATTAGACACCTTTCTGTTTCTCTCTTTTTTTTAATCCCCATAATCCAGTTTTTTTGCTAAAGTTGACAAATTATATACCTTACATGTGGTCATTATATGACTAACCCCTAATGAGGGAGTCTAACCTAAGCAGCCACAAAAGACCGTAATTTACTCTTCACTAGACAACAGGCTCCTCTCGGAGGAACCGGGGGACATCCCATGGTTCATGCTCACAATAGTAGTTGGTAGTGAGGACGTGCTTCTCAGATGTTTGGATCCATTAGGAAAGTGGCATGTGTTCATTGTGAGCATGCCGTGTGGTCTTGGTTTACCCCTATCCCTTTCTTGGCTTTGCTCATCCATTCAAGTTTTTTTTTTATAATAACAGATTTTTTTTTTTTAATGTTCACAGTCTAGCATCTGAAAGATTGACTAGGTAGTGAAAGGTGCTGGTCACTTTTCAGCTCTTTGTAGGAGTCATCTTTGCTTGGATCTAGTTGCCTTTGCTTTTACCTCCGTCCTTCACTGTCCCTTAAGGAAACAGGTTTAAAAACCCGGTCAGAGTTTGGGAAGGTGGCTCAGGCAGAGTGCTTAGCCAGCGTACACAAGGCTTTGAGTTGTGCTTCGGTAACAAGGCAGGGAAATGGGCATCGTGTACAGGATGCTGATAAAAGAGTGTTTAGTGTCACGATCTTTAAGGAGCTGAAAAATTGAACTCAGCATTTGTATCCCACCCCTGTATATTTAGTGACTGCGTTTGTACCCCACCTCCTACATATTTAGTGGCTGTACCCCACCTCTATATTTAATGGCTGTACCCCACCTCCTCTATATTTAGTGACTGCCACCTTAGGCCAGATGTTAAATTAGGAAGGACTGAGAAGACATTGGCATTTGAAATGCTGTATACCTGATGTTCTTCATAATGCATTGTAGGGAAGGATATATGTGTGTTCTGTCTCATAGGTACTTGGGAAAAAGTAGTTCACACCCTCCCCAAAGAGTACACCCTTTCTTTGCTTTACACAGTGACTATTGACCCTGCTTTAGTATTTCTTCCCAGTTTTCCTCCTCCTCCTTGGCAACATTGTTTTTGAAGCCTTAATTGATCCGAGTGTTTCCTGGACTGTATTATACTCTCTTTTCTCTCCTACCATTTTCAACTACAGTCAGAGTTAGCCATTTCTGAAAAAATCTCACTTCATTGCCAAGACAGTACGGTGAGGAACCAGCTTTTATGTGAAGCTTATTGCCTGCGACAAGCTGAGTAACCTTAAGTGAGTTCTTCAGCCTCTCTGTGTCCTAGATTGATCCTCTCTGAGGTAGAGAAAACACCAGTGTGCACCTTACAGGGTCATCGTGAGAGCAAGCTCACATGGAGAAGAAAAGACCCTCCCTCCAGTGCTGGGACTGAGCTCTGTGGTGTGCTAACCCTCTTTTGCACCTGCGCGTGAAGACAGACGGAAATGCACACGACCAACCAGCCCGTTTTCTTGCTAGCAGCATCCTGTTTCTTAGGCAACCATGCATGCTAGCATTAGGGTATTGATACCTCAAGAGACTGTTTTTAATTGTTAACGTCTCTCAAAGGGAGAACTTTCTAGTATTCCTAAAATTAGTGAATTCATAGGTGGAAAAAATCTCCCACCTTCTGTATTATTTCAGCAATATTAAAGTCTGGGTAGAGATTAGAATGGAGTCTATATACCTTAGCTCTTCTCTTATATATTGGATACTCAAATCCAGACAGTTTCAGAATTTTCCATGAGAGAGTAAGAATAGAGGAACATGTTGTTGTAAACACACTGTCAAGACAGTCCTGAGGTACCAGCCCTCAGTGCGGAGTGTCAGACTGTCTGTCAATCTTTCACTCCTTACTGACCTAGTAGGTGGGTAGCTAAAGGCCATGGCAGGGGCATTGAGTTTTGGGCTCCAGCAGAACAGCACTTGACCGCCTAGAAGGTAAACCCTAAAAGTAAGAACAAGTCCTTCAAGACTGTCATTTTGATGGTCTCTGGAGGGTACAAGGTAGGTGAGTGGGCAGTAACTTAGTGAATTTTTAAAGCAGGCTCACTGGCTAAAGCCCTTGCCTCCAGAGCTTGTGGAGTTTCCGCGTTTCAATACCTGGACTCACATAAGACCAGGGAGACACATGGGCTGCCTGCAGTCCTGGCACTAGAGGCAGCCAAATGTCCTCATGGCAAGCTAGACCAGCCAGCATTGTCAGCCTCTGGGTTCTGTGAGAGGCCTTGCCTCAGTAAAATGGAAAGCTATCTAGGAAGACACTCAACATCAAAAGCAGCTCTACACACACACATACAAGCCCACCTAAATGCAGACACAAATGCATACCCGCATGCACACTGCACACATACATGCAAAAAAAAAAGTTTCTGTAGTCTAAATGAGCATTTTAATCTTCTCTGTACAATCATTTTGGGTTCTAGTTATCATGTTCCCTTGGGGATAAGTGGTAGTTAATATTCAGAAAGTTTCATTTCCCAAATAGATTAGAGTCTTCTCTGTGAATAAACGACTCACTGTACCATGGATTAAGAGTTAATGTCCACAAATAACACAGACTTTTCCCCATCGTCGACTTAAGATGTGTCACCTAAGAACTCTTCCAGCTACCAACCTTGCAAAGAAATGAGTGGAAAGAAATTCCTGAGGCTCTCGGCCCAGCCCTTCCGTAACCTGCGCTGTCTTGTTTTGGTTTTTACAGAGTCGCTCAGGAATGCCCCCACTTACAAAGAAGTCGGTACCTAAACTAACAACTCCCTCTTGCTCTGTTCTAAAACTGTGTGTGTGGCATTTCCCACAGTCGCTGCCTCTCGTTCAGTCTTGGATAGCATTTTCTTGGTGTTGCTCTTATCTATCCAGTACCAGTTCAGTATTTCTATTAAAACACAATACTGTTTTGAAAACAAAGCCATGCTTCTGGCGTTTCTTAGATTCAGGGTAAAGGTGTGGTTTGGCCACATGAGCAGTGCTGTATAGAAGTGAAATTCAGGAACTTCTACAACATAACCTGACTGGGTTCAGCTTTCCCTGGATACGTCCTGCTCTGATCCCACAGTACTTCTTAACCTCCTTAATTGAGCCTTAGTTTTCTAGTTAAATTTTGTGTGATTCCCCCCCCCCTTTTTTTTCTTTGTAGCAGGCTTTCTCAGACCACCAGCCCCCAAATCATGACACAGAGACTTATTATTAGTTATGAATGCTCAGCTTTATCTTATGCTGTCCCACTAGCTCTTTTAACTTAATTTAACCGTTTCTCTTTATCTACGTTTTGCCTCAGGGCTTTTTCCCTTCTTTCATTCTGTATGTCCTACTTTTCCTGAGTCCTCCATGTCTGTCTGTCTGGTACTACCTGGCTGGCTGGCCTCAGGCATCTCCACTCTTTCTCCCTCCTCCTCTTCTTTCTCTCTCTCTTTTTTTTAAGCTTAAATTCCTTCTCCTACTTACTCTCTCTGCCCGCCAGGCCCACCTATCTCTCTCCTGCCTAGCTATTGGCCTTACAGCTTTTTATTAGACCAGTCGGGTGCCTTAGGCAGGCAAGGTAAAACAGCAACACATCTTTCTTTACATTGTTAAACAAATGCAACACATCTTTACATAGTTGACAAATATTCTGCAACATAAACAAGTGCAGCACATCTTTGCATAAAGTACTATTCCCCAACATAAACAAACGCAACACAACTTCACATAGTTAAAGTAATATTCCACAACAGTTCTTTTAAATATTGCCCAAAGTTCTTTGAGATTGGAAGTGCTTCTCACGTTTGCTAAACGTGTCTGTGTGAAGTAGAAAGCTGTGAGAGAGCTGGTGACGTGCTGTTCACAGCACCTTACACTCTCTCTTAGTCTGAAAGGGTATTATAGAGGAAATGTCACTGCTGGCTGGGAGGACTGGTCACTAAGGCTGTTTATTTGTGGGACTCTTAAGTACAGAATATACTTGTGAAGTAATGAAGTTCTGTAATGAAAAAAACCAAGGGAATTTTACAGCCAAGACTTTATACTAATGGGAATACTTAAAATAAAATAAAATTATTCCAAAAGTAATACCTGAAATACAAGAAAGAGTAATAGGTACATAATTGGATAAATAATGTCTAATAAGCTACTAATCACAATAAATGTAAATGGACAAAGTCACCATTTAAAAAGCAGAGAATGAGATTAGATTCAAAAAACACTATGGAAAGCCAGCTCTTTACATTTTCTTGAAACTTATCCTCTGCTAATGGAGGATATAAAATTGTTCTGTCTCTTGAGATTTTGGCATTAACCATGCAATTTAACATATATGTACCATGAAAACCCTGCCATTCTATATCTGGTTACATGCTTCAGAAAAATCACTGCAAGTGAGCACTAGGATTCATACTAGAAGTAGTAACAGCAGCATTGTTTGCAACAGCAAGAACCACAAACACTTTAAAGGTTTCACCCATCAAATGATAAAATTTACCTTTGTTAAAAATCACACCAGTTGAATTAAACAAAAGCGAGAATCAAAGTGAATAGCTCTAAAATAAGCAATAATACACATGAATCCCAGAAATAATCCTTAGTGAAAAAACTGTTACAAATCATGTGAAATATTTATGAAGTGATATAAACATTGTTTATATTTATATGACAGATCTAATGTTAATAAAGCAAATAAGTGAAACAGGTTTAGAATAGTGGTTGTCTATGAAGGCAAAGGGGCAAAGAGAAAAGGGATTCATATTGGGGTAGAAAGAAGAAAATGGTAGATTTGTGTGTGCTAGCTGTAACATCATAAGTTCTTACACTTATGTCTCTGGGCTCTTCTTGATTGATACTCATTTCCCACAAGTTTTTGGAAATTTTTTTGTATGATATTTCTACTGAGACATTGAACTGAGAACAAAGATGTTAATATGATTGATAACATCTCTCCTAATTCTCATGGGGGAGATAGATGATAAATTAGTAATCAGGTACCTGTATTGATTTGATAAGATCTATAGGAACTGGCCAGCGAGTCTGTCTTATAGCCCAGGAAAGTAAGTTAGGGAGGGAAGATCTCTTTAGAAAGACAAGGTTCAGGAAAGAGGAGCGTGCAAAGGAACAGGGATTTAGAAGACCCCAGGCAAGTTTGCCAGTCAGAGAAAAGCAGGAAACTTGGATTGTGGCTGCGGCAGAGCAAACAGGAATGAAATGGCGATGGCTGAGGGCAAAAGTATAGACCTTGTCCAGTCTGCCGTGGGAGACATGGTAAGCATTCACTTTTAAGAATGAATGTAATCCTTCAGAGGGTTTTGATCAAAAGTTGTGGCCCATAATAGAAGCAGAAACTAAGAAAAATGCTGGAAAACACAGGTAGCAGTTAGCAAAGAAAAGCAGCTGAGAGTGGATTGGTCAGAAGAAATGAGGTAATCATGGAATATTACTCTCAGAAGAGAGACGTGTAAGTAATGAAGGAAATTTAGTTATACCCCAATCTTTGTCTTACCAGATAAAAGATGTTAAAATATTTCTTTAGGATTCCTTCCTTCCTACACACATGCATTAAATGATGTACTTCTCACCACACAAAGGGGTGACATTGCTTTTTTAATCCATAGGATCAAGAGTATTTGCTCTGTGCTTTCATTACTTAATTACATATAGTGCCCAGACAGATGTCTAGCTGTAAATACCCAAAGTGCCCAGACTGAGAAAAACCCTTAAAGCAAGTGTAACTGGTCCTGACCTTCATAGGAATGGTTCCAGGAATTTCCTCCCACTACTCTGTGCTGACTCACCTGGGGTCAGAGATCGTCTCTCTCTCTGAGCGTGGCCATGGTGTCTGGCACAGCGGTCTGTGGAGTGATAGAGAAGAAACAAGGTTTTGAAAGGGCCACTAGCCAGTCCAAGTGAAATTCTTTGAAGCAGTAAGTATATATGTGAATTACAGGCAAAGGATTCTACCAGTACTAGTCAGGCCGGGTGGCAGTGGCGCACGCCTTTAATCCCAGCACTCAGGAGGCAGAGGCAGGTGGATCTCTGTGAGTTTGAGGCCAGCCTGGTCTACAGAGTGAGTTCCAGGAAAGGCTCAAAGCTACACAGAGAAACCCTGTCTCAAAAAAAACAAACAACAACAACAAAAAAAAACCAGTACCTAGTCAGGATGGAAGCTCTTTCATGATAATGTACTAGACCATCTAATACTTCACTGCTTTCAAAGCCTACTTTTTTTCTATTTATGAGACCCATCCTTGTGGAATAATACAAGGGAGGCAGTGAGATGGTCCAGCAGGTAAAGTGTCTGCTGCCTATACCTGACTACCTGAGTTTGAGCCCAGGGTCTCCAGGAGAGAGAGAAAGGACTCCCAAAAAGTCGCCCTCTGACCTCCACATGCATGCAGTGGTACCACATGTACCCACACCAGCAGGCACACATCCACAATATTCAAAAAAAAACTGTTCAAGAACTGGAGTGTATCTCAATAATGTATAATGTACACTTAGAATGTGTAAGGTCCTGGATTGAATCCTTGAGGAACACACACACACACACACATACACACACACATACACACACACACACACACACACACACACACACACACACACCAAACCCTGCAGCACAAATACAAATACACATGTGAAGTGGCATGTTTCTGTATTTCATTTATCAGTGCAAATACTTCGATCACATTATCTTCCTATCACTCTAAAAATACTTCAGAACTTGTTTAGCTAGAAGGTAAATAGTATGTAGCCACCAAAAGGCGACATAAGGTGTTTCCTAGAGCTGGTGCCACCTTACTGATCAAAACATTATTTCTACAGTTTTATGGTGTTTGTGGAGTTAGATGTTTTTTAAGTTTGTAAGCTTCAAGCTTTACAAACTGAGCATCGGTCACTGTTCATAGCACCGGCTCATATTATAACCACCTCCATAAACCCTTGCATAGACAGCTCCTTCAGCTTTCCACTTTTTTTTTTTTTTTTTTTTTTTTGGTTTATCGAGACACGGTCTCTCTGTGTAGCTTTGTGTCTTTCCTGGAACTCACTTGGTAGCCCAGGCTGACCTCGAACTCACAGAGATCCGCCTGGCTCTGCCTCCTGAGTGCTGGGATTAAAGGCGTGCACACCACCGCCCAGCTCAGCTTTTTCACTTCTACCACATATATTTACAAAGTAACCTGTGTTTATATGTGCTCATGTCCTTGTCTGCATCCTCAGACACAGGGATCATCTAATCTCACCATCTAGAAGCACAAAACTGATCCCTTTAAATCTTGACAGTATCATGTCTCTGCTGCATCCAAATCTGCCTGGAAAACACCACCAGTCTGGCAGCAGAGGGCAGGTAGGAAAGACGAGGTAATACTCGAGGAGGGTTTTCATTCTGGATGCTGTTAACCCTGCGATTCCATGTTTGCAGCCTTCATCTGCACCTCTTCTGATGTCCGCCTGTTCTTTTTTATTTCTTATAAATATCCAGCATGGTTTCTGTTGCATCATGGTGTCCTGCTTTTCCTCCCTACTGCCTGTTTCATTCTCTCTTGTGGCACGTAGTCTGTATATGTGTGCTCTCAGGGCTAGCAGCCGCCTCCAGGAGGTGATCCTGCAGGAATGAAGCTCTGCTTACATGTTCCTCTGACTTTTTCTCTTGAGCCCATGCCCAGCTTTCCTTCATCTTAAGCTTGCAAGCCTGCCTGACATTCCAAACAACATCTCTTTGCCCAGACCAGAAGCATGGGATGCATCCTAGATACTCTTCCCTTTCGGACCTTCCTGATTCTGCTGCTCCTCCTGCCTCCCCTCTCTTCCCTCTGCTCACCACCCCCATAGTTTCTTTAGGTCATCTTCTCGGCTCTTCTGGGTCAGTCCGGCCTTTTGATTGAGCTCCTGGCCTCCAGGACCATCTTCAGCTCTGTCTATAGTTCCTAGAATAAAAATGCAGAACATGTAAATCAAGCATGCATTCCCTGCATAAAACTCTCAACACCTCTCCTCCAGACATCACCTGACATCACCTGAGGGCCTTTGTGACCCGGTCATTCAATTTCATAATCTTCAAATTTCTATTCAAGCTATTGCCTTTGGATGGTCACACCTTGCAACCTTGACCCTAAACAGTGTAGCCCATCCCATACCCTGCACACTTTGTGAAGACTGTGCTTTGTAACATTTCTAGTAGCTGAAATACACAGAACCAGGTGGCCGCAAATACCCTATGTCACTTACAACATATAATCTGACTTATCCTATTAGGTAGCTTTAATAGCTTTCCATTTTGCAGATGAGAAAACCAAGTGTAGAGAAGTTAATTCATTTTGTCAAGGTGATTGCAACCCATTAAAAAAGGAGCAGGCTTTAAACCTAAGCTCCTAGACAGTAAACCTCTCCGTGGTATCGAGAATGTTCAGGTAGTAGTTGTATGTCACCTCCATTGCCCAGCTGAGCTTTTGGGAGCAGATAATGATGTCATCAGTCCCCCTCACAACTGGGATCCGAGGCTTGTCTTACGTAGACAAACCCTGGTAGACAGATGAGTGAGTGAAGTTAACATTGTAAACATTTCAAGTCCATGAGCAGCGGTTCGTGGATATTGAAACAGTAGTAGTGCAGATGTGTCTGTAGCTCATCTATCTTGTGCACTGTCTGTGAGGACGCAGGGGACAGACAGGTGTCATCGCCGCCTTTGAGAAGAACTGAGTTGATTGAGAATCCTATCTGCTGCAAAGAACTAAGGACTGAGCTCTAAGAGGCACTCTTAGTCCTGATCCCAGTGGACAGTACTAATTTTTATAAAAATCAACTTGTATTTTTAATCAGCTTACCTTTTAATTGTATGTTCTAATAACTAATTACACTAGCAGTTTAACCATTGACTTACTCAAGTTTGGGCAGACAGACTGCCTGGAGCTGTGAGAGCAGCCGCCTGCCTTCCTTGTCAGCCTGCTTTGACTGGGAGTAGTCTGCATCTCAGACAGTAAGCTCGCCAGTCCCCCAGTTCAGATGGAAGCAGGTTTCCCAGCCATGTTGAAGCTGGCAAGAAAATAATTCATCTTACATATGTATACAAAAGAAAGATTTCAGTTGCTATTTAAATGCAAAAATAGAATGCTTCAAAAAAAAAAAGGTGTAGGTATCCTGTGGTTTCTGGAATTGTCCTTGTGGAGAATCACTGAGACACAATCTCTTTACATTCTTTGAAATAGTAGCATGCTTATTTCATAAACCAAAGCCCATATAGGAAAGAGCATTTTCTCCCACCCCATGCAAAAGCTTATAACTGAATGAGGCAAAAAATAAATTAATGACATGAATATTAAGAGGTTACTTATCTATTATAACACTGGGCCACAAGTTGACTAATTAAAAGGAATGCGGCTGGAAAGCTGCCACAAACCTGCTCCTTTCACTTAGAGGGCCACAGGCTGAAGCCAGTGATTGTGCGTGACAGACCCCGGGACAATGGTGCCGCGCACAGACCATCAGATGAAGCATGCTCGTCTGAATTACACCAACGACAGGGTGGCCTACAGGCGAACAAAATGGTTAAACAATACATAATCAAGTTTTTACTTGGCATTTCCTGCGAGGCTCTACCAGTTGCCAGAGAGCATACTGTATTTTTTTTCCTTTGGCTGTATTAATTGTTGACCATGGTTGGCAGAGCCCCAAACGGGGACAGATAAGGGGGAAAATGGCATCTGGACATTAAAGCCCCAAGTGTGCTGGGGGAGGGGGCACAAAAATTACAGCATATATCAGGAATTTTCCAGCTACGATGTGCGGATGTGGTGGTGCAAGGGGAGAGCGCCAGACTGAGCTGGCTTTGTTCGCCGAGAGGCCCCGTAACATTCTTTTTAGCTGTGCATATTTTGTCTTCATTTGTACAGTTCTAACTTTTTACTGTGTGGAAAAGCTCAGTTCCAACTGATTGGGCCTAATAATTCTATGGCAGTAATTAAAGTTCATGAACAACTGTGTTATTAGTTACATACAAGTGGCTTCACAAACTCCCTGTAGGCTGAACAATTTTTTTAAGTGGCACACCATTACTATAAAGGGTGGTGATAATTATTTTCTTTGATTTCACAACAGTTTGGTTTTTTTTTTTTTAAGGCAGTATTCATTAATGGAGACAAACAAGAAACAATGTCTTAAAAGCTTTAGGTAGGGGTCAGTCTGAGAGTGATTATAATGCACATTCTTAGCCTATAAATAAAAAAGTTTCCCTAACTAGCTTGTACCATGGGCATCTGTGATGGAGACCATGTCAGCAGCTGCTTTGGGATTCTATTTTAAAAGGGCATAAATAGTCACTTGCAGAGACTGGGTGATCATGTTGTTTAAACAAGATCTCACTTGTGCAGGCCAGACTGGCCTCAAGCTGGTGGCAACCCTCCTGCCTCAGCCTCCCAAGTACTGGGATTGCAAGCACAAGCAGTTTTGTGATTTTGTTCTAATTCAGAAACCCAGGGGAAGGTCCCACCAGAACACAGATCCTGTCTTTAAAGGTTGGTTAGCCCGGAGTCTTCACTCTAACAGTAGTGATTGTAGTATTTGTCGAAAGTGAGAGACAAGGCATAGGTTTCTCAGGAACTTCAGGGGGCAGTGGCAGAGGTCTATCTGGATGCCTGATGACCACCAGCTCAGTGGCCCTAACATGGACTTTGCTCTCCTTAATAATGTGTGCTGAACATGTCAGGATATAGGCAAAGCACCCAGACCCTGTCTCATAAGAGCCTGTTATTTTAAGGGTATGAAATGTGTCCAATCCTTAGTGAAATGCAAGGCATACAGAAAACCATGGCAAACTTTGGCTGTGGGATGTCATCTTCTCTCTGTGAAGCTCTGGGTGTCTTTGGGCTTCTCAACACATTCTAGCCTGTCTGCATTAGAGCGGAGTATGTTTAGTTGATCATCGTTGAAATTCTGTAGCAGATAGCAAGGAACAGGGGAAATGGTCTGTAATGATAGAGGGGACATAGTTCTTCTTATTGCTGTTAAACATTCCTTGAGAAACTACAGTTTTAATATCTATATATTTATTTATTTATTGGGGGGCACATGCGCGTGATGAGTGTGTGATCAGAGAACAGCCTTCCCGAGTCCGTCCTCCCCTCCCACCATGAGATCCCGTGGATCAGACTTAGGTCATCAGGCTCGGAGTCAAGCACCTCCACCCACTGAGCCATCCATCTCTCCAGCCTGATAACTCTCTTCAGAAGCATTTAAGGACCCAGTTATTAGTCCAGGAAATCTGTCAAACAGTACCTCTCAAATGGTGAGCGAGATGGAGTGAGCTACAGGATGCAGGTGCTTTATGATGGACAGGTGCCGCTCGGAAGCCAGAGCCACACGGGATGAGGAAGCTGGTCTCTTCACTGCCTCCTCTGGACTGGGAGAGTTTCCACAGGACTCCTCTCATGACGTGGGCATGCCAATTCCCATCTTCTGGTGTGTCTCCCTTTCTGTCCCTCACTAAAGGTGTGGCTGCATTGTTGATGATCAATGTGTAGACTCCCAAACTTCTTCAGATTCCAGAACTCCTCAACCAAAACAAAGTCTCTGTATCAATAGGAATGAATCCCTGACATCATATTTCCTCTTCTTTTCAAAGTAAATCTTACATCCTGAAGATTTTGAATTAAATATTATTCTTCTTGTCTTGTCTTCATGTTATTATCTTTATAGCTTCTTTTGAATAAAAATTGTATGTGTGTGTTCTCATGAGATCTTTGCTTCTTAACATTAGGAATAAAAAATCTTTTACACTAGAATAACAGTAATAAGACAGATGTAGTCAGCTTTGCTTTACAGGAAAATTACATTTTCAGTTGACAAGGCATTTTCTCTTCCGCTGCTTTTTAACGATTTAGCCTGTCTTTAATTTTAAACACTGTTCTTCTAGTTATATCCCAATAGGAAGCCCCGCTGTAGCCTGGCTTCTCATTGGCTAGCTGGGGAAAGGGCATTTCTGCATAAATTGGATGCTTCCTTCTCCCCTGGAGACCAGATATGCTCATGTTTCCCAGCCCCTGCTTTGTAAGCTTGAGGCCATAGCCTGAAGCTGGAAACTGTCACTTTGTAGAACACCGCACACTTCGAAATCCAGATCCAGGGGCCCTAACTTGCCTGTGGGTCTGAGGGCAGAATTAATACATGCTTTCTTCCTAATCCAGTGTTTCTGTGTCGCTCCCGCTGAAATCAGAAACCGATGTTCCTACGAGGTGTCCTTCAAAGGAAGGTACTTCCTTTGTGTGGCTCCAGGGCACACAGAACCCAAGGGGTTAACCTGAGAGCTGCTTTGAAAGCAGGCGAAGGTCACTGCCGGCAGGAGCAAAAGACTTTTAAAGCCTGCCTTCCCGACCCAGGGGATTGTAAACATTGGCTGGCTGCCACTGCGTCCCATAGCACAGAACTTCGTGCTCCACGGTTCTGCTCTTTCATGGACAGCAAAGCCTGCTGCTGCTGCTGCTGCTGCTGCTTGCTGCTGCTGCTGCTGCTGCTGCTAGCCCACAGCCCAGAGCAAGTCTCTGTCCCTAAGAGAACGGAGGAATCCTGCTCTGCAGAATTCAGAAGTGCATGCCTGTAAAGCTGTGCTTCCCGTGCAGCCATGCTGCTGCTGGCAGTCTGACTTTAAGTCCAGAGAATGTGTAGAACGCCCGTCAGATTCCACAAGAGCTGTGTATTACCTGCCATTGTTAGTAACTAGCAATAATGCCCGTATCTCTTTGTCCCCTGGCTCAGTCCAGGACTCTCAGATATAAAAGCTGGCAACGAGAAAGCCCCTACTGCCTTGCTTCTTGTGTTCTCTTTTTAATCAGAGTTCTTGGTCACCAACAAAGGAATGAGGCTTTGTGTGTAAAATTTAAATAAAGTTGCTGTAGTCTCCAGATCATGGTTATTTGGTGAAAAGGAACCAAGGAGATCTGGGCAGGATGTACCCATTTATGTCTACTTCAGAAGTCTGTGGTCCTTCAATCATTGATCCAGTTTCATTAGAAGAGAATGGAATTCTCAGAGAGATGTGTGGCTTGAGTTTCTCCACTTAACTGTTTAAAATGTTGTAGAAAGTCGTTATTATTCGGTCTCTACGAAACTTTATGGAATTCCAGGTATTTCATGTACTATTTTCCCTCCGTAGTTTCTGAAGCCAGGAACAGATGATTCACCTCCATAGACCCAGGCAGTCCAGCAAGCAGGGTAGAAAAGCATACCCCATATCATTCCATTTTGTTACTATCTTTTTGTGTCTGTATTTTAGGGGCAAACATATAAGGTCTTGATCTTTGTGATATGACTTCTGTGAGCATATTTTATAGTAAATTTGAATGTTTACCTGTAAGAACTTTATCACTCACACATATTCCTGTTAAGCAGAAGTGTTTAATTCTGAAAAAAAAAAAAATAGATGATGGACTATCACTCCTAAGGGCACCACACAGACACGTAGCCTTGGCCATCACTCCTAGGGTACGGACACGTAGCTATGACCATCACTCTCAAGGCATCTGGTGATTACACAGTCACTATGGAAACTAGGGTTGGGACATTCTATGGTCAAGCAGTTGCCTAGGGGACCAGGGAGAGGACATTCCATAGTCCGGCAGCCATTACCTCCTGACTACCTTGTGACTCTGTACTTTTACACTTCCTGGTTTCTGGAATCTGAACTGACTGGTCTTAGTAACTTCTGGCCTGTTCTCAAAAGGAGAAATCTTAGGCCTTAATTTTAGGGTGAAAGCATTTTGGTCTTATTTCTAAGATGGCTCATTTTGGTCTCACACAACCTTGACTTGTGACCACTGTCCAGGGTGAAACCTCAGCAAATGAGAGGTTATCTCAATAGTGGTCTGTGGTGGAGTGATGCTCAAGAATGAAGGCCAGAAAGAACAGTGTGGTGTCTGGATCTGGGTTTGCTCCCATTTCTGGCTTTGTGGCCCCGGGGCAGATGTCCTACCTATGAGTTGCTTTTTCCTCATCTGGAAAATAGAAATGATGTTTAGGCTTCACTCGATGGGTTGTTTGAGTGATTAAATGAATCGTGAATGAAATGCATTTAATCCTGGGTCCAGTATCAAGTTATATATAAAAGGAAAAATCACGATAGTGTGCATCAGGTCCTGGGATAGATCCTTAGTATAATAAATAAATAAGTAAGTAAGTAAGTAAGTAAATAAATAAATAAATAAATAAATAAATAAATAACCTAATTCACCGTTGTCAAGCCATGCCTGTTTGGCTGGAAATCCCCAGCTCACCCTGCTTGATTGAGAAAGTCTCATCTTTCTCTCTCCAAACTCTGGCCCCTCAGAAAATCTCCAACAAAGAAAAGGCATCAAAAGCCCAGCTCCACATTTTGGGGGCTGTGGCAGCTCCTCCCCTGAAGTTACCAAAGCCCCAACCCCCACCTAAAGGATACCACACTTGAGCACAAACCCAGCTTATGGAGGACATGTCATTACCTCCTATAGGGCATTTGAGCTCCTGCTTTAGTTTAGACATGTG